>NC_042494.1:162784201-162795390 GCF_005508785.2 Acyrthosiphon pisum | reverse complement strand
TCGCCATCACAACCAACAGCACACTATTGAGAATAGTGAACGACAATTTGCTATGTCGTGCTTGTGTAAGGGAGTGTATACGGGTGTAGCGTCCTCTTAAATGTGTTGGTTTTATTTGCATGTCACCGGTCAATACAATAATCATGCCAGATAAGCTTATCGATGAACTGAGCATCCAAAAAAATAGAAAACAGGATTTTGTATTATAACTATTTTTTTTGTTTATCGTATTAAACACGGGATTGTCGTTAGTAAGAATTTATAATAAATGCTCTTAGGTACTATACAATTTGTGTTAATTCTTATTTCACCTTGATCCACACTAAACTCAACAAGTTAGAGGATTTTAAAAATGTTTATTATATTCGTATTTATTGAGTGTACCTATTATTATATATTTCATCCCCCCCCCCTATCAAAATTCCTAAATACGCCACTGCACCATTATAAACAATGTTTATAAAATAATAATATAAGAACATTTTAGATAGTAATATTATTGTATTAACAAAAGTAACTTTGATTGAAAATGTCACAAAAGAGGAGATGATAGGGTTTGATGTGTTATTGTATTATATAAGTACCTGCCTAATTTTATTCGTATACGTTTTGGGAAAAATGCTTAGCATTGGAAAAAAGTACCTAAGCGATTACTAATACTACTTATATAATAATACACTTAACTAATTTTATCAACATTTAATTTTAAAACAAAGTATCTGCCTATTATTTTACTATAGTAATAATAATAATAATAATAAAAAACTCTGAAAAGAATTAAGACAATTTGGAAAGTAAATATTACATAAATTGTAATAGTGGTGTACACACGAGAGTGGATGATATTTGGGTGTACAAAATGTATGCTATGTAAAAAACAAGAAAATGTTTTTACTTTTTATAAAATATAAATTATTATACTGTATAATCTATTTTTAAATAAACTCCTCCTGTCTACCTACATTAGAAATGTATTTATTCGGTACTCTGACTTTTAGTATATGACGAAACTAATGTTGTGTATATACTATTAATGTGCTGGCCAACTAAGAAATTTTATTTCGTAAAAAATTTTATTTAAAAACTGCATAGATACATTTCTTAGGCAAAATATACTTAGCTCGAATGCCAATAATATGATTCACACACAATTCACAAATAGACCCGTATTTATTTTATTCAAAACCAACCTTATACGATTCGCCATTATCACACTATACTTTATGTCTCTATGGTCTGTTATCAGAATACAGTTTAGTGGCGCCGGTAAGACGATAGGATTTTATTCGCTCGACATATCATAGTGGCTATTTAGCTGAAGATGGATTCGTGAACTTGAAGTACCTAGATACAATTTTATAACAAACTGGTTGTACCTTACTACAGTATTAGTGGTTTTTTAGTTTTTTGTCATGACGTATTATAGTAGTTCTCATTTTCCCATCGAAAAATATCATGTACTACCTAAGTACTTGTAAACTCAAAAATAAAGTAGGTCCGATAACTTCAAGACAACTCTGCATGACCAGAAAATATGTCATACAGTGGTACATGTGAATATAACCTAAACTAAATTTTATACCTATGGCTATATATGGCGCGTTGTCATATATTTAATAATAAAATATGTTTATAAATAATAAGATACATATGACGTTATGCAATGCAATATAATTGTATAACACTAAACATCTACAAAAAAATATCAACTGAAAAGAAGTTGGACTGAAATGTAGTGCCTACAAAAATACTATAATGTACATTGTATATATTATATAGGTGATTTATTTTATTATTGATTTAAAATAATTTTGTTTACATATTTTGAAAAAAAATGTCAACTTATCATATGTAAACAGAACTAAGAACAAAATAAATCATGTTTGTGTCTCTGGAGTACACGTTATTTAATAGGTATATGATATTATATTTTAAATTAATTATTGGACGAGACAGTGAATACACTCCGAAAGAAACTCAGTGAAGTGTTTCAAAATAAATTAATTTTGCAGTATAGACTATACTCTGGCATTTTCATTCGGAACAATGACGTTCATAATTTCATTGAATCTGTTAACAGCTATTATTCATTATTGTAATATAATAATTATGCAAACTCATTTAAGAAGTGTTGAGAAAATTGAAAACGTTCAAACCAGTTTAATAAATTATTATTTACCCGTATATTATTTGTGTGTAAAACAATATATAGTCGTATACATTTTTTAAATTTAATTTTTGCTAAACGATGAGTTATGAATTCAACCGACATAATTACCATAATAATTACCATAATTTGTTCATAATAATATTGCTTTATTAGTATTAATATTAGGAAAAGAAAATCGACACGATGAGATTTCAGATAATCGTTTTTAATATTATTATCTACCTACCACCTACCTATACGTATAAAGTCTATTGAATTTCTTATGATGTACTTAAAAGTTAAAATTATTATCATCATAAATCGATATATAATTACATATAAATATTAATAATAGAACCATATTAATCAATGTAGGGCTCGGAACTTTGTGATCTAAAAGTGTTTAAAAATACTCTATAAAAAGGTCGAAAAAAAATCAATTAAAAATACCAAACAAAATTACTTTAAACTGTATATTTAGTATTTATCGTGAAAAATACTAAAATAAATTTTAATAGTTAAAATCCAAATCCAAGTGTAAACACGAGGAACCTGAAATTAATATTTAATTTCAGCCATTTTGAAGTTGATATGAAATTTTAAGATTTGAACAGACACAACAGCAACTACTCATAACTATAGTGCCAGTAAAACTATTATAACACTGATAATTAATAGATCGATTGTCTTACTAAAAATAAAATCTAAATAATGAATTTATCTTTTGCTATTGAACAGGTAAAATAATAGTACCTATGTGTGTCTCTGTGTTTTTACGACCAATGTTGGAGATAAGGGAATTCAACGGTTATTCGAGGGGAAACCATTTCACCATTTCGATTTTATAGAGATCGTGTCTGCACGCGACTAGTCCGTATTAATTTAAATTATATATTAAGTAAATACTATTTACCCATATAAACACTGCATTTTCTAAAAAAATAACCATAATGGAATATTATAAAATTCCCTTGGGAAGTATAAAAATACATTAAATGAACAAATAATATCAATAAATTTCGCAACGCTTCCTAATAAAATGCAATATAAAAACTTTACCGTTAAATTCCATATTCCATAAACCGAATTTGTGTAGACACCACCCACGTATTAGAGAAAATGAAAACAAAATGCAAATGCATCAAGTTCCGGGCCTTATGTAAGTTATTATTCAAACATAATAAATATGATAAAATAATGCGATTTACGTGTATCCTATTAGCAACGTGTACCATTAATAATAATAAGAAATTAAATTATGATTTAATATTATTATTAAAACGATTTTATTAAACAACAAATAAATATAATAAAATTTGACATACACATCGTTATTATTTACGTCACTTGTAATGAACTGTGATGCACTAAACTTGAGTAATTAGCACCAAATGCTTGACATTAAAAAAATGTATAGGAAAAATATATTATATAATATAATGTGACGCAACCGATCGTTAAAATAATAATTAATATTATTGCTATGCATTTTGACCTTTATTTATGACAAAAAATTAAGTCTAACTTGAAGTGCGAGTTTTATTATTGTATTTCAAACGAAATGTTTGTAACACGAGCTTATATATTGCCATTATACCGCGCCAACGCGTTTTACTTTTTTAATCTACAATATACCTTCATACATCTTAACACACACTTGTTGGGTATAATTAATGACTTTTCGTGTGATGTTGTTTATGCTCAAACAGTTTTGCAATATGTGACGTGTTTCCCTATAAAACCCGACTCCTGAGTATCCGATAAAAAGACACGATTTTAACTGCGCACGCGTCCGCCATGTTGTATCGGGTAAACCGATTAAAAAAAAATAATAATAATGCGTTTCCATCACTCGGAAACAAAAGTGAATATTATTCGAGGCCAAAGAATTACTCAGGCATGACTGTACGAGACTATTTAACGTATTATCGAAAATATATTATGGTGAAAATCGATTAATTTTTTTTTTTTTTATCGTCGTTAAAATATACTGTTTGCTAGCTGCGTGTACTCACCCGCCACGACTATAACACGACTATAAACATTTTTAAACGACGAGTCGAGATTCGATGGTTTTACATCCGCGGTCTCGAATCACGCCGTGAAATGATCGATTACGCGAACGTGAAACGCTCGGCGGCGTTTGCTTATAAATAACTGTACCTGTCAAACAATTTGATCGATTTCTCGAGGCATTGTGATATTATATAATTCACCGACGACGGTGGCGTGAAACATCATCATAATGGTGTTGCAGGTAATTAGTGTTTTTTAAGCTCGACACGGACGCCGCGCCGGATGGTTCGAATCGCCGCGCCGCGGGAAGGTGGATATAAAAAAAATCAGAAAATGACAAACTACTCGGCGTTGATTCTATATGTATACGTCGACACAGGTAATCGTGTACACAGGCAGCTGCATAAAATTTAACTATCACAGTGTGATAATCCCACATTATACGTATAGATAGTGCCTCCGACAGTTGGCGAAACTATAGAGTGGTTTGAGGGGTAACCTCCCCGCACAATTTGAAATTTTGTTTTTAAGAATTCTACGTGTACCTATTACGTCATGGTTACATAATTATTGTATTGGAATTTCAGACATCTTACATATTGTAACGACGTAGGTACATTCTATTTTGATTTTACTTGATTATAAGCCCCAATCACACTTGTTGAGAACATTTTTAAAATCCAAAACACTACCCGACCCCGAAAATGAGTTCTGATAGTACAATATTATTGGTCTCCGTTAACGAAAAACATTTTTGAACAAAATACAATAGCTAAACTTCACGACGTATACGTCATATAACAATATTGATAACACAATTTCGATGAAGGTATATTGTATTTTATTAAACGATTACCTGTAAATTTTTCGTAGTGAACATAGCTGCAATGCCGAGTTCGTGTATAACCTATGTCCCGGTGTCAATTTCAGTGCTGGTTGGAAAAATATCGTTTCGACAAGCCGAGTGGGTGTCAAAAATTCATCACTCACGCACCATTGATTATAATTAATTATAATACAATCAATACTCACACGTATATAGAAACGTATAATATTATTCGAGCCAAATATTTGGACAACGCGATGGTAATTAATTTTCACGTCCTTTGTTACTTATATATTATACAATTGAGAGGACACGCTGCACAGACATTATTGTTGTTTTCGTCTTACAAGTGCGTAACATAACAAATTTACGCTCAGAATATCACGTTTTACTCCGTTAGTTTAAAAATTTGATTGAATCGACCTATTATGAGACTAGATGGTAAGAACATTATCTGTGTTTGATTGATGGTGGTTTCTTATGATAGCTCAGTTTTGAAGTGTACGTTACGCACTTGTAGGATGGAGAAAACAAATGGCCGTGTAGCGTCCTCTTAAATCCGTTTTCCAACTAGATTATTACCCATATAGTCGAGTGCATTTCTGCTTATTTCGAACAGCTCACGATTTAGTCGGGTGCGGTTTTTGGTCCAATATACAGTTGTCATCCAAAGTCTATTTTCTCCGGTGCTATTTTTATATGGCACGGCACTCTGAGAGTACCTACGCGTTTCGCGATGACTCTAGTTCGGGTGACAAATTTGACACGTCGCGGAAAAAAATCAAAGATCCCAAACCACACCCTCCCCCCCCCCAAAAAAAAAAACAATATAACATTATTTCGTCGGACGAGCTTTTTTCGGACACATTACCAACTACACCGCATGTGTACGCACATCGCAGTGCCCCCGTCCCTGCACGCCCCCTGTCTTCTCGTACATCGCGCATATACATGTATTGTTCACTCACACATAAAATATAATATCATTACTTATATTAGTATTATAATATAGAATACGCGTGTCAGTGGCGTTTCGTCGTAATTTCTGGTTTTACACGGTTTTAATATTACACACTCGTTTCGGCGCCACACGCATATTATTACGCATATACTATATATACATGTATATATCGTGTATGATGTGTACTGCAGGCAGGTTATACGACCATACGAAATATTATTATTATAGGTATATGCGAGTTCGGCCCGAGTGTCTGTCGTTGGTGAGCGCCGCGAGTTTTGCCGACGAGAATAATTTATTTCGGGTAGATTTTACTCGAAAATATCGCGTTTAATCCCCGGCAAGTCACACGGTATACAACATATTATACCGTATGTATTATATACACGTATGCATGTAAAAGAGGAGGTACACACACACACCTGTCCTATCCGTCGGTCTCTCTTCAGACCGTTTATTTACGCCGACACGCGTTATGTATGTATATACTATAATGCTATATGGGTACGCGTATTATATTAGTATATAGTAGCACTGTGCGCCATAACAATGTTTATTTGTCCGGGCTTTTATTATTATTATTATTATTATTATCATTATTATTACTATTATCATTATACGGTGCACACAAAAGTGGACCTGGCGGAGGTCTAATGACGAAAAGTTTTCAACACGGATGTGTACACACACGCACTCGTTCGCGGCCGCGTTCAGGGGTGTAAGTTCGCAAAACAAGCGTGTACACTTTTAACACGGCCTGTCGGAGCTGCCTAAAATAATAATAACAATAAATCAAGAAAGCGCGACGCCTCCGCCTCCGCGGACATTTCCAGTTGCCGGTGTGGTGGCGGTGTAGGTGGTGCTGCTGTGGCGAAACCCGTTTGTGTGCGTTTGAACGGTCTCCACTCCAACTAGCAGTGGTCGTGTACAATGCGCTATAATTTTATGATATTATTATTAATGTGTACTATATTGTACCGTACAATACGACCGTGTCTATTTATTTTACGGTATTATACCGTGGTGTGCGCGTGGTATCTAGTCCGAAAAGCCAGAACTACATTTTGAGATTGAATGATTTTTTTCGGTTTCGCCTCTGCAGTTCTTATAGAAGAACGAAAATTACCTTTTTGTCAAGCCTGCACAGGAAGTTTATAGTCCGACAGGTGGTATAGTGGAAATCCCCTAAAGTGCTGGGCGTATCTCCTGCTCTATAGTAGCCACTGAAATCTATACCACGGTCCTTACAAAACGTACACTTTTGGTTAAATATTATATTCTTATTAGAAATTTCATGCATTACGTTTAAAATAAATAAAACCAAATAACTTCTTTCATGAAATCGTTTTCGTAGAATATAGTCTGGTCGTTGCATAAATCTCTGCACTACCTTTGCATCGAATTAGGTTTTTGAAATATTTGAATACGGGTTCCGATAAGATTCCGGTTCCAATACATTCACGAAAATTTCTGGGTGTTTTCACCGGTACGATCCTTCGGCTGCAGGACTTGCCATAATACCACGGTACGATATCATATAAAGTCGAGTGGTAGTGCGGTACCCATATTGTAAGAGCAGTGACACGCGTTATCGGTCCCGTTAACGCAACAACACCATCAAAGTGAATCAGCGTGGGATTAAAATACGTACGGATATAGCTGATGTGAAGGCATAAAATATAATATATAGAAGGTAATGTCTTTGTACAAATATACCTATACCTATATAGATACGCCGCGTGGAGGTACAAGTTCAACGAAATCGTATGTAGTCGTATAATGTGTTTTCGCCGCGAGGTCCGTACACGAGCGAATTACCACAGATACCATATGCCATTATATCATCAATACCTCTGTAACATAAAACAGGTAACGGTTGTGTTCGAGCTCACGAGGTTTGTCGACGGCGTGAACGCGCTTGCCTCAGCAGCGTGCCCGTGTGGAGAGTTGTCAGCGATGTGATAATTTCTGCTATTTGCAGTTATCTGGATATCACATCTTCGTAATAATAATATGTTCTACTATAATACATAATATATTATTATATTACTAGTCTACACCCACGCGACAATACTAGATTGCTCTAGACTATATTGAGTAGGCATTCTGCAATACAATTATATAACTTGTAAAATTAATATTATGTATGATGGATATTATATTTTAATCGAATAACGACTATAATCAATGTACAAACCGAAAACATCTTTTGTAATAAACGCTATAATATAATATATTATCATGTGTAACCTTCTAATATCTCGTACATGTAATATGTTTCAGAAATTTGTAAATTAAGAAGAGGGACCGAGCTTCGGATGAATAATACAATTCGCTCGCAAAATAAGCCATTACCTACGAGAATATCATCAGTGTATTAAAATAAATATTTAATAGGTGACCAACTTTAGGTATTCAACGGATTTGACCTCTGATTAATAATGGAATTTGAAAACCATTGTTCATCATTCGAGTGTTAATATTAAAATGTTTGTGTAAATGTTATCCAAAATACCTATGTAGAATTTGTTATTAATTTATAACAAACTATAAATTCTACAATTTTGTTGTTGAAATTCAACAGCTTACAAAACTATGTTATAGGTATTACAGCTTTTGTAATTCATTTAAATTATATAATATAATGTCGTAATAGCAACATATCGTTCAGACTTTAAGTCACTAAAATTAGTTTATTGTATTACATCTACTTTCAATTAAAAAGTGTTAAATACATTTTTAGGATAAACATATTTAATTAGTTTTAAATTTATAAATAATTTGAATAATTGTTTCAATAAATCATGAACTCATGGCAATTAGTTATTAAAATATGGTTATCCATAATTTAATACTATCTTAAATATATTTGAATATTCTGTAAGAACATGGTATCCATCAAGTAGTAAGTGCAAACTTAAAATTGTTAAAACGTATATTCTATCATACTCATATCAAAAAATACGAGCTGAAAAACAATTGACGTTTTTCTTATCCAAAACAATTGGTTTTAAATGTTAATTAAAACAACATTTTTTATCACTATTTAGTATTCAAGAAGTATTATCTCCAATATTAATAGATATTTTAAATGCACAACTTTATTTTATATAGATACGAAAAATTGCTGTATCGTAAATATGACTGTTTAATTAAAGGTACCTGTATGTTTAAATGAAATGTACTGTAATATAATTTTTCGTTATTTATCATAACAATAATATAGTACTTTTTATTATTATTTTTTTTTTCAATAAACAATGTTTGAATACTTTAGCCTGTGGTTTTTTTCGTGACACATCGTGCTCATGCTAAATTAGTTGTTAAGTCAAACTACCCCTCCATTTTTTTTTTTTGATTGCTTGTCATTTAATCCCGACGAACGGAGATTGACTTGTTTCTAATTTGTTATGTATGGACATCTTTGTATATATTATAATATAGGGAGATCACTAGCTCCTTGAAGGGAAATCACCCGAAAAACGCACCCTCTTAGCGCCTAGTTAGCATTCGTCGCCGTCGTTGTAAAGCATTCTTTGGATTCTCGTATGGAAGGGTTTGTGGGTAATTTTATTCGAAAAATCGTAAACTACACATCATAATACTATAGGTATACCTACAAAGTACAGGTATACCTGCGTATAAAGTAAAAATTATAAATCGAATGAAATCGATATAATTGATTTCAATTCAAAAACATAAACAATTTTTAATTAAGCCATTATAATATTATATTAACTATATTATGGCTATATATTATTATGTACAAGTATTACAGAGGCGACATCAGAGTTTAAATGTCTACTTCATAATAATTTTACGCACGTGGTATGGAATAATTATTGTTACCTACCGAAACACGTTTACTGTTTGTGTTCGACGCTAAGCCAATTTTCCGGTACGAGCCATATCCAAATATTTAATATTATCTAAGGATTAACATATAAATTTGATGTCAATAAATTACTCGTTTTATTATTTACATTGGCTGTGTTTTTAAGAAAACGATAAAATCGAATTAAATAAAATATGAAAACTGATATCTATAGGAAGTACGAATCTCGAAGGGTTTTTAATATTTCATAGCGGAAATGATTAGTCTAATGAAAAATTTAAGCCAGTATAATTCGATGAATAATTCATTAAAACAAATTGAAAAAGTACATTTTGAATATAAGATTTGTTTAAAAACGTAAAATAAGTTGGTTGCGAGATTAAAAAAAAAGTCATAAACGAAATAAAAATAATCATATTGACACACAGCAGTAAAAAAAAAAAACATTATTATTTAATCGGTGAGTATACACAATCATATTATATTGAATTTCTCGAAAATCGTTAGAAAATCACAAGTTTAATTATTCATGTATGAATCCGAATCTATATATTCAAACTTTCGCTACGCTGCACTACATAATATGATATAATATACACAACCAGCGGCAATGATCTCATAACTATATTAAATACACAACCTTATGATATTATAGAACAACACATATTTCAGCTATATTCGCGCGTGCAAGCGTTCGTTTCGTTTCCATCACTGTCGCTTTTCTTCATTAATAATTGATGATATTGTATTTCCGTACGGAAATAAGTGCGTTCCTGGCAGATACTGCCGCTGCACCGATATAAAGCACATACACCCACACATACACCCATATTTCGGAAAAACAAATGTCACACACACACACCCACCACCCTCCACCCCACGTGCACCCCCAATCGCTCGCCGACGCTCGATACACACACCCTGTAAGTACACACACACACACACACACACACACACACACACACACAATATATATTATAATAATATGTATATATATTTATATGATATTCGATTCCCTAGGGTCGTATTTAAATGCGTTTCTTCTACTGTACGCACACTATATAGGTGCAGTCACATCGCGCGGGGTGAGATATTATGGTGAGTGAGAAAGACAGCGAGAGGGTGCGAGCGAGCTCGAGATCCGAGAGCGTTTCCGCTGGCGCGCGTGCGTGTATGTAAGTATTTCCTAAATCATCGCCGTCGTGTATACCTAGGTATTATACTATATGTGACATACCTCGCTCGTAAATCAGTCGAACGTGTATTGTATATTACATACATAATATAATGTATATAAGTAGTATATATATATATATATATAACATAGTGTGACGACGGCGACGACAAAACGGTCGCGTCTTTGCAGTACCTACATATATATTATTATTATATACTAGCACGA
>NC_042494.1:162774639-162784151 GCF_005508785.2 Acyrthosiphon pisum | reverse complement strand
ACCATAAAATATTATATGACCATGTCCAGTGTTGGGTAAGTTACTTTTAAAAAGTAATTAAGTTACTTTACTCGTTACTCAAATAAAATTGTAATGAAATTACTTTACTTTTCAAATAGAAAAGCAACTCATTACTTTCTCGTTACAAAAATAAAATTTTTTTGTAAATTTCTTGGCAATAATCTTCTGCAGGCAAATTGAACAAGCAAATTCTTTATAAAACCTGTATAGTTAATAGGATCATATAAAATGTAGTCTTCCACACAAGCTTTATTCATAGGAAAGTAGGAAACCTATTTAAAGGAATAATACATTTAATTAACTGTTCTCGTGATTTACAGTGCAATTAGACATTTCAAATATCAAAACCGATGAAAACTGAGTTGTGCCGAGTTAAAATTAAATATATATACATATTAGATTGATAAACATAATAATACCCGCATTATACATATATTTTTTTTTCAATTGGCAATAGGTATGTTTAGGTACTTAAGGTCTTTGCTTTAAAGTTTGAAGAATATAGAAAATATTATCAGAATAAAAAGAAGGTATATTTACGAGGAACTTTTTATCTATATTTATAAATAGAAATTATAAGTTTGAAGAAAATAGAAAATCAGGGGAAAAAAGGTATATTTACGAAGAACTTTATATTTATATTTAAAGATAAAAACTAATATACTTTATTAATTAGTTTATTTATTAATCTATTTATATAAATAATTTAGTTTATGTATGAAGATATCGATTTTTTCAGATTATTCATCTTTACCTTTGAGGTCTTACTGCGTCCCCGCTCGGACCTTATATTCGCGTTCCCCGCTTAATTTACAGGCCGCGCGTGGCCGTACTTTGTTCCCGGCGGGCCCACCGCGGCGGAGATAACGTGCAAACCGAGGGCCGCCGTCGCGCGTGTTTATCGATAATTTTTTTACAAAAGTCGAGTTTTACCACTTAACATCGCGTAGGTATTACTATATACAGGCACTAAATACATGCGTCGAAAAGTTAGATTTTTTTATTGATATATTTACGTGTCTTTTTGATTCAATAAACTGCATTATTGTTGTATTATATTTGACTGTCTTTTGTCCTTTTGGCTTTTGCCTACTCACCGCGACTTCCTTATATTGGTATTTATATATTTGATTTGGCATAAATATGCACGATATAGCCACTGTATCGGTCTGTAGGTAGGTACATGTATATATTATAAAATAAATAAATGTATAAATATTAATTATACCTATAATAAAATATCCTATAGCTCGGATCGAGTCGACTATACTATAGCATAGGTATAGGTATGGGTATAGGTATAGGTATGTTTAATCGCGTTCGGAATTTGCCGGGACGGCGCAACGGTTTAGATTCCGACATCGGTTAACACTTCTCGCCAACTCTGGGGGTTTGGGGGTCTCCCCCAACGACGCTAGTAGGTTTATAAAATATAGTGTTTAAATACGAAGAAAAAATATCTCATGGAATTTACCTATATTATTGAACTATAATATTATTGTTCTAACTGCAGATAATAGATAAACGATGACAGGTAGGTAAAAATAAATTTCACTATATATAGCTCTCTCAATTTCCTATCAGTCACTATTATCCCTTAGAGTTGAAGATTGAATCATTTTTTTACTATAAAACTAATTGTACGCATACACAAAAAATACACGTCATTTTAAAATCAATACGTCCATTGTTTCACTCAGGATCTAAAAGACTTAACCTGAAAGTATAAAATGAGCACTGCAGGTCTGATACGAATCGAAACAAAAATCCTTGTTCAAATATTATAGTTTAATATATGTATTATAACTACGCGTATGGCTTATATATCATTAATAATGGTCTTGGAAAAATAAACGGACCCGAAATCCTAACGATTGTTGATTAGAACAAACGACTTCGCAACGACTATATAGGTAGGTGCTCGCGTGACTCTGACACGCGAGACCATCAAGACGACTCGGCGCGGACTCGGCTGCTTCGGTCACACCAAGAGTGGTGGATGACGACGACGGCGGTGGCTAGCTGTACCGGCGCGGACAACGATACCGCCCCGACGGTACCACGACGATGGCAGGAGACTGCAAAACACAACGGGTGGGCGATATAGCTGAGCTAGGAACATGGAAGTCAGCATCGCCGGACTCGTGGAAACTGATAACGTATAGAGGTGACCAGTAGCCCTATTGCTTTATGCATGCATCTCGCCATCACGTAAAACTCCCCCCTGCTTATTATGTCTTGTCTGGTGTTCTTTTTTCTCCCATTAGGCCACTTTGAACCGTTCATTATTTTATTATATTTCGAAAAACCTTCAAAATTAAAAAAAAAAATAAGAAAAATAAACAAACAAAAAAAAAACTAATAAAAATAAAAAATAGGCCACTTTGAGCCGTTTATAATTAAAAAAAAAACAAAACTTTTCATTTTACTTAAACTACAATATAGTATATTGTGTGGCAAGGGCGGGAAGTGAGCCACACATACTATTTTTTGTCACGCCCCTGCGCTCATGGAAAAGGTTATGCAGGGATCCATGCAACAATTATAGACTATTCTACAAAATATGTTTAAATGTTATGCGTCATGCAAGGAGGTTATACTATAAATTTAAGATGTAACCACGATTTAAGATATACAGGTTACTCAACGACCCTGTGTACATACACAACAAAAGTGGTGCGCTTAAATGTTGATTTCTAACAGCTGATCAACTATGTGAGAATAACTACTACCGCTCCAATACATAATATTGTATATCTATATTGATATATTTTGTAGTACCAAGATAAATCACTATAATGCAAAAGCGCTAACTGTTATTCTTGCTATGACAAGATCGTTAATTTTAAGCGCACCAAAATATAAGTTTCGTTGAGTAACCTGTATATCTTAAATCGTGGATATAACCAAAAGTTTATGTTTTGGAAGGACCGTGGTAGGTATACATTTTAGTTTCTGGTTGTGCAGGGGATACGCGCCTGGCGGCCGGCACTTGTGGGGATTTCTTCTTTTCCACCCGGCAATTTTGGGGATTTCCTCTTTTCCGCCCGCTGGACGGAAAAAGGTTGCTTTCGAACGCTTCATCCGTGGTCGAAAACCAAACTTTCGGTGCAGGCGTGACAAAAAATATATTGTAAAATTAGTTTTGTTCAGTACACAATAAAATTGTCTTTCAAAAACAAAATATTGTTTCTTTTTTTACGTATTAGAGTGATATCAAAAACAACAAATTAATGATCAATTTTGCTCACAAATTATACGAGCAATTAATAATAATCAAATCGATCAAATACCAATTAACATACAAAGAAAATCAAGATAGTTCTTATAACATAGATATTACATTATAAACACTATAAATCACCAAACAATATCACTTACCCGCTTTATTTGATATAAAATACAAAGAACCTGCTTATAGATTTTAAAAAATATATATTATTTTACAGTTAAAACAATTATTAATATTCAATATATGGGAAATTTTATTATCTAAGGGTCTATTATAAATATTTGTAGAACAGGAAAATTATAGTAAAAATATGCATGTAGAATATTATTCTAGATCTGAATTTTATTAATTTTGACTGATGCTAATATCGACCATATATGAGCTATAAAATAAAATCGACGAATGATGACTTTAATTGATTGTATGGTAACAATCGAAATCCTCACGAAATAATGTATGATTTTATTCGGTAATCGGAAAGGCATTTGATTGCGACGGAATCGATGGATTCGACATTTCCTATCGAATGAATATCCGCGTGATCGGAATATCGTAAATTGAAGAACTTTTTTTTCGAATTCCATTTTCTGTTCCTTTGAGAACATACCTGCTCATAAACGTCGTGTAACTTCTTAACTAGGACCGATTCAGACTGTGTTACACAAACGTCTATATAATTTACGTAATATGATATGCGTATAATATACAAATCGAGGGGCGCGTGCAGGACGACAGCACTATAATATTATTATTATTATATGTAATGCATTACGGTATGTACATACCTATGCCGTGGGAATATTAATAATATTATGTAAAGCATAAAAATACGGAAACGAGGAATGTCGAACTCACACGGTGGCGCAGCTTTTGGAATCGAACCCCGCGTATGACATGCACAACGAATAATATTATAATAATAATATATCCGTAGTCGTCAGAGTGGCATTTGACGGAATGCAAAACGCGTTCGGTGGCGGCGAACCAATAATACGTAATATTAATACAAACGCGACCGAAAAGGGCTGCCGACGACTCGAGGGCGCCTCGCTGCCTGTAAACGGTTTTAATATATTATTATTATAATATAAAACAGCTATAATAATGACAATAATAAATACCGGAGAACGTATATATCAGATATTTTAATACGACGCGTATCAGTAATATCAGATATATATATATATATATATAATGTGTGTGTGTGTCTGTGAGCACGGGCGTACGGTTTTCGGGTTCTGTTTTATTGACATCGTAAAAACCCTCGACCGTATTTGCATATCGCGCGAGCGTCTCCGTCCGGCACGACGACGACGACGACTACTACTACTACTACTACTACTACTACTACTACTACGACTATATTATTATATCGCCCGACGACAACCCTATTGTTCTCTATAATTTAATAACAATAATAAAAAAAAAAAAAATTTCCGAAACGGTAAATATTTTTATGTCCCGGTGGACGGCATTCTTCGATATTATATACGCGAGGATTTTATTATTACGACCGTATAACTGAATATATATTGAAATATCTATACAGCAGAAATGCAATAATAATACATTATGCCGAACGAAAACGATTCGGACTGTGGAAAAATTTACTTCCCTCTCTACATAGTCTCTATAACTATAAAATTATATTTTACTATAATATTATACTGCTAACCTTATTTTACTTAGGTACGCGTAGGGGATCCGTAGACCGTGTGGTCAAAATATGTACTACACCCCATCCCCATCGATCGTTGTGTTGTATTGTTATTACGAGCCTCGTGGTTAAACAAATTTTTAAGTTAAACAATAAAAAATGTATTGCTAAATAATTAAATTATAGTGGCCTGGTGTGTGGCGCGGCGGTTGTCACAAGTCACAAAACGTGTTCTGAGGTCAAAAATTGGCCCGGATGGGTGACCACCTGGGTTGTGGTTACTGAAAAATCCTCGCCACTTATACACGTGTTCCGAACCAACCGTACCCCACTATTTACATTTCATACTAACATGTTGTTTTAAAAAAAAAAGTTTCTGAAATTGTATATTTAAGTTCTCAGCCACAAACAAAACTGAAAACAGAGCTAAACTGTAAGTACATTCAGCAACCAATACAATATATAAAAAATATACCTATATTATATAATTCAGTGGTAAAATATTATAAATTTATAATAAGAACACGTAGATTTATCCGGAATATTGTATTATATTTTGTTCGTGCTGTAGGTACCTAATTTATTATATATTATTATTATCATAATCGAATAGTTAAACACTATAATAGTTACAATTACTAACCAATGCGTCTATTTTCATTAGATTCGTAGTTTTTGTATGAGGGCTGATATACATCATTCGTACTTACAGACTAGCCCGACAGTAATAGCGATGGATTTAATGGGTTTCGGTCCTTTTGGGTTATACATTTTTAAACGTCAATAGCATTGGTTCGTATTCGGAGTGTCCATAGGGAATTTGTACGTATAATCGAACAGTAAATCGGTTTGTCTCATTGACTTTTAACGGCTACAATGCTACATTTATACCAACTAACTAGATTTCAGAAAATGTTTATAAATGTGCATATAAATTGTTTATAATATGCACGTACTCGAGGCTGAATCGTATTTCTACCCTGAAAATAAGTCTTTCAATTTATATGTTTTGTCAAATTCATCATAAAAGTGATTATACTCTATTATTATATAACTATTAAATTTCATAGAATAAAAAAGTGTTAATAAATTAAGCTTAAATCAGAAATATTTATAAGATACGATTATCAAGCAACATAGTATAACTAGGTAGGTAACACAATATTCAAATATCCAAGGCTGGGCCAGTTTATGATTTTTTTTAACTCAGTTAAGTTAAGTTAATAAGCACCAATAACAAAAAGTTAAAAGTTAATTTAACTATAGATTAACTCAGTTAAGTTAGAAGTTAATACCTACACACTTTTTGTTAACTTTTTATTAAGTTAAAAAAAGTTAATTTGTATATACAACGCTAGCGTACTTAATTTTTTTCCAGCTCAACACGCTATAGTGTTTATAATTTATAAAGTATTTCCATATAAGTAAGATTCAAATGATATAAATTTTAAGTTTAAACAATTTACGGAAAATTTTTTTTGACATGAAAACGAAATAGATTGAAATAGTGAAATATAATTAAATTAAAAACAAAATAAATTAACTTAACTTACTTTTTAAAATCAAAAATTAACTCGTTAATTTCACGTTAATTAAAAAAGAAATTTAGTAAGTGAACAGTCAAAAGTAACTAGTTAAGTTAAAAAGTTAAAGTTAAATTAACTTTTTAACTTAACTTTAACTTTTTAACTCGTTAATGCCCAGCCTTGCAAATTCCCACTTTGAACAAAAATAGCCTAATAATTAATAGATAGTGCAGATTAGGTTCGCTATTGATAGTATTATTTTTCTTCTCCCTAACGTATGACAATACGATTTATACCATAATAATAAATATTATTGTAGTACCGGTCGTATCGTCGCCACTCGCATATATAGTAATAATAATAAATTGGCAGCGGGTATAGGTGCGAACGATTTATGGACGCGAACTGTATAATATAATATACTGCTGCATATGTACCTATACATAATATACATGACCATTATAGTATACTACGCATATATTATATAATAGGTATATTATGCACGAATATGTTATTGTGCTTTATAGGTAGGTATAATACAACTATGTGCGGCCTGAACGAAGATTTCGGCGACGACACCTTATTTAGTATTGTGCCGAGACAAGGAGGAGAGGCGATCGGTCGAGATGGTGTCGAGGCACTGCACACACAATAATAATAATAATAATAGTCTGGTGGATGGAAATAATAACGTCATAGCAATAATTTTCCACCTTTGTGTTTTATTCGTTTATTATATTGTATATTTATTTATTATTTTTTTTTTTTTACTGAAATCCAATACGATGGCGCGGGGCGGCGGCGGAGGCGCACCGGTTGCCGAGATAAAAATCGAACGTGTATAAATAATGCACGAAAAGGACGGTGGACATAATTTAAAAGGCGACTCCTCCTCCGCCGCCGTCGTCGTCGTCCCCAGAGATTCGGACGTGAGATGTTTTCATCCGAAGCCACACGTAATAATAATAATTTATTATTAAAAAATAATAACGAAACGCCGGCCGTGTGTGTGCACGCGGTATGTACACCGTATAATAATTATGTTGTGAAACACGGATTTACTAATAAGGTCGGTCACATAAATTTTTGACGTGTTTGACGGGGGCACTGGACGAATAGCCGTGGGGGGGAGGTAGCCGTCGCGCTGTATACCTAGTGATGTATATTATTATAAAGGTGGGAATAGAGATTCAAAACGTGAAACAAAAAAATATTATGCCAACCACTATATTATTATTATATTTATGTGCATACCGTATTTATGTGTACACATTATATTACGTGTAAAAACGCATAATATATTATTGTTACTATTATTATTATTATTATTGTGATACGATACGATGTGACTGTGCGGGGGAACACGAGCCACACGTGCATTATGTGTGTGTATTCGAAATTGCCTTCCGATTCGGGACGATAACTTTGTCGGCGGCGGACAAATTGAGAAGTGAAGATAAGGAAGAGAGACGGAATAATAATAATAATAATATGTGTTTTTATAGCGCGGCGTTTAGACAATAGGACCTATAACGTAAATGTTGCTACATAATAACACGCTTGTATATAATAATAATATTGTATGTGTATAATAGATACCGGGTATCTGTTTATTACTGCGACTACCGAGACCCACAGCGGTCGTCGGTGATTATGTAGTATATGTTATGAGAGTGTCGGATATGATCGCATGAATATTATGTTTACAATTTCTTGTTGATGGAAATCAAAACGTAGTTTTAACGTACGCGCGTTACGAACGGTTAAGTCATTTTTTGTACAGTCCGTATCGATTTATTGTATTTTAATATCAGAAAAAGTAAATAAAATAAAACAAAGACTTTCAACATTTTTAGTTGGCAATCCTTGTATATGAGAAGAATTTATTTCACTCGGGTATCATTTCACTTAAAATAAAAATAAAAATTCGCTACTAAATACCCATACCAATTTATTGTGGTTATGATGTATTTTTTTATCACAACGTTCCAAATACGTCGTTAATAAATATTAGAAATCGTCCCGCGGAAATGTGTGGACAATAAAAATCCATCTTCAACTCACTCCGCACGAAACAGCATAACACCGCACTTCGTTTTCGACGATATAATATTCTCCTTCTCGATAATGTGAACTAAGAAGTACCAAGTACATAACACTGCTGCGGTAGATTAAAAAAATAATGATAATATGATTATAATCGTATGTGAAAAAAAACGTAGGTACTACTCGCGGTGGTCCAAACTTCTGAACACGGAAAACACGTGATTTTAATGGAAAAACACTAAATAATATCATATTATCATAATATTATAGATATCATACTATGTGAAATAGTACAAATGTTCGAAACGGACTGTATAGTGTATACACGTATAATAATATATAATGCGTATATTGTAATAATAATATACTGTCAGTATAAACAATGCCGGAGAGTATTCGATTTGAATTTACGAGAAAACTTTGAATTAAATTAATACCATATAGGTACAAGCATGTATACGCATACATGCACACGTATGCGGTGCATAATATAATAATAATCGTCTAATACGTAAACAGAATGACCGAATCCCCTAAGAGTCTACGATTCGGTACCGACCGAATCATAATATTTTAATGATATCCGGCGAGCTTTGAATTCGTTTTTACTCAGCATATGAAAACGTTTATATTATTACAATATTATGCGTGGTTGTGTTTTGAAATCGTTGATTTATTTGTTTACATAAAAACGTATTATTTGCAGAATACTGTGTAAGTGTTAAAAAATTACGTTCTATAAACATAAAATTATTATCGTACAAACATAATTAATATTACGTCTAAAAATTTTATTTTTGGCTTTACATGCCCTTGAAGTCCTTTTGCCGCATCCAACTATAATTTTTTTGTGCGTCGATCAGCATGTTTAGCATATTCGATTTTCATCGTTCTATTCAAGCCTACAAATCCGTATTCACATCGGTGACAGGATCCTGCCACTTATTGGCTATTGCTCTCTGTTAAAAAGTCGACAGAATTATATCTTATGGATATTGAAATTTACTCCAAACTTTTTTCAAATATTTAC
>NC_042494.1:162750532-162774539 GCF_005508785.2 Acyrthosiphon pisum | reverse complement strand
ATACGGATTTGTAGGCTTGAATAGAACGATGAAAATCGAATATGCTAAACATGCTGATCGACGCACAAAAAAATTATAGTTGGATGCGGCAAAAGGACTTCAAGGGCATGTAAAGCCAAAAATAAAATTTTTAGACGTAATATTATGTTTGTACGATAATAATTTTATGTTTATAGAACGTAATTTTTTAACACTTACACAGTATTCTGCAAATAATACGTTTTTATGTAAACAAATAAATCAACGATTTCGAAACACAACCACGCATAATATTGTAATAATATAAACGTTTTCATATGCTGAGTAAAAACGAATTCAAAGCTCGCCGGATATCATTAAAATATTATGATTAGGTCGGTACCGAATCGTAGACTCTTAGGGGATTCGGTCATTCCGTTTTCGTATTAGACGATTATTATTATATTATGCACAGCATACGTGTGCATGTATGCGTATACATGCTTGTACCTATATGGTATTAATTTAATTCAAAGTTTTCTCGTAAATTCAAATCGAATACTCTCCGGCATTGTTTATACTGACAGTATATTATTATTGCAATATACGCATTATATATTATTATACGTGTATACACTATACAGTCCGTTTCGAACATTTGTTCTATTTCGCATAGTATAATATCTATAATATTATGATAATATGATATTATTTAGTGTTTTTCCATTAAAATCACGTGTTTTCCGTGTTCAGAAGTTTGGACCACCGCGAGTAGTACCTACGTTTTTTCTTCACATACGATTATAATCATATATTATCATTATTTTTTTAATCTACCGCAGCAGTGTTATGTACTTGGTACTTCTTAGTTCACATTATCGAGAAGGAGAATATTATATCGTCGAAAACGGAGTGCGGTGTTATGCTGTTTCGTGCGAAGTGAGTTGAAGATGGATTTTTATTGTCCACACATTTCCGCGGGACGATTTCTAATATTTATTAACGACGTATTTGGAACGTTGTGATAAAAAAATACATCATAACCACAATAAATTGGTATGGGTATTTAGTAGCGAATTTTTATTTTTATTTTAAGTGAAATGATACCCGAGTGAAATAAATTCTTCTCATATACCAGGATTGCCAACTAAAAATGTTGAAAGTCTTTGTTTTATTTTATTTACTTTTTCTAATATTAAAATACAATAAATCGATACGGACTGTACAAAAAATGACTTAACCGTTTGTAACGCGCGTACGTTAAAACTACGTTTTGATTTCCATCTACAATAAATTGTAAACATAATATTCATGCGATCATATCCGACACTCTCATAACATATACTACATAATCACCGACGACCGCTGTGGGTCTCGGTAGTCGCAGTAATAAACAGATACCCGGTATCTATTATACACATACAATATTATTATTATATACAAGCGTGTTATTATGTAGCAACATTTACGTTATAGGTCCTATTGTCTAAACGCCGCGCTATAAAAACACATATTATTATTATTATTCCGTCTCTCTTCCTTATCTTCACTTCTCAATTTGTCCGCCGCCGACAAAGTTATCGTCCCGAATCGGAAGGCAATTTCGAATACACACACATAATGCACGTGTGGCTCGTGTTCCCCCGCACAGTCACATCGTATCGTATCACAATAATAATAATAATAATAATAGTAACAATAATATATTATACGCTTTTACACGTAATATAATGTGTACACATAAATACGGTATGCACATAAATATAATAATAATATAGTGGTTGGCATAATATTTTTTTGTTTCACGTTTTGAAACTCTATTCCCACTTTTATAATAATATACATCACTAGGTATACAGCGCGACGGCTACCTCCCCCCCACGGCTATTCGTCCAGTGCCCCCGTCAAACACGTCAAAAATTTATGTGACCGACCTTATTAGTAAATCCGTGTTTCACAACATAATTATTATACGGTGTACATACCGCGTGCACACACACGGCCGGCGTTTCGTTATTATTTTTTAATAATAAATTATTATTATTACGTGTGGTTTCGGATGAAAACATCTCACGTCCGAATCTCCGGGGACGACGACGACGGCGGCGGAGGAGGAGTCGCCTTTTAAATTATGTCCACCGTCCTTTTCGTGCATTATTTATACACGTTCGATTTTTATCTCGGCAACCGGTGCGCCTCCGCCGCCGCCCCGCGCCATCGTATTGGATTTCAGTAAAAAAAAAAAAATAATAAATAAATATACAATATAATAAACGAATAAAACACAAAGGTGGAAAATTATTGCTATGACGTTATTATTTCCATCCACCAGACTATTATTATTATTATTATTGTGTGTGCAGTGCCTCGACACCATCTCGACCGATCGCCTCTCCTCCTTGTCTCGGCACAATACTAAATAAGGTGTCGTCGCCGAAATCTTCGTTCAGGCCGCACATAGTTGTATTATACCTACCTATAAAGCACAATAACATATTCGTGCATAATATACCTATTATATAATATTATATGCGTAGTATACTATAATGGTCATGTATATTATGTATAGGTACATATGCAGCAGTATATTATATTATACAGTTCGCGTCCATAAATCGTTCGCACCTATACCCGCTGCCAATTTATTATTATTACTATATATGCGAGTGGCGACGATACGGCCGGTACTACAATAATATTTATTATTTTGGTATAAATCGTATTGTTATACGTTAGGGAGAAGGAAAATAATACTATCAATAGCGAACCTAACCTGCACTATCTATTAATTATTAGGCTATTTTTGTTGAAAGTGGGAATTTGCAAGGCTGGGCATTAACGAGTTAAAAAGTTAAAGTTAAGTTAAAAAGTTAATTTAATTTTAACTTTTTAACTTAACTAGTTACTTTTGAATGTTCACTTACTAAATTTCTTTTTTAATTAACGTGAAATTAACGAGTTAATTTTTCATTTTAAAAAGTAAGTTAAGTTAATTTATTTTGTTTTTAATTTAATTATATTTCACTATTTCAATCTATTTCGTTTTCATATCAAAAAAAATTTACCGTAAATTGTTTAAACTTAAAATTTATATCATTTGAATCTTACTTATATGGAAATACATTATAAATTATAAACACTATAGCGTGTTGGGTTGGAAAAAAATTAAGTACCCTAGCGTTGTATGTACAAATTAACTTTTTTTTTAACTTAATACAAAGTTAACAAAAAGTGTGTATTAACTTCTAACTTAACTGAGTTAATCTATAGTTAAATTAACTTTTAACTTTTAACTTTTTGTTATTGGTGCTTATTAACTTAACTTAACTGAGTTAAAAAAAATCATAAACTGACCCAGCCTTGGATATTTGAATATTGTGTTACCTACCTAGTTATACTATGTTGCTTGATAATCGTATCTTATAAATATTTCTGATTTAAGCTTAATTTATTAACACTTTTTTATCTAAAAAAATGTACTTAAGTATTGCGTGACACAATAATAATAAATTATTCTATGAAATTTAATAGTTATATAATAATAGAGTATAATCACTTTTATGATGAATTTGACAAAACATATAAATTGAAAGACTTATTTTCAGGGTAGAAATACGATTCAGCCTCGAGTACGTGTATATTATAAACAATTTATATGCACATTTATAAACATTTTCTGAAATCTAGTTAGTTGGTATAAATGTAGCATTGTAGCCGTTAAAAGTCAATGAGAAAAACCGATTTACTGTTCGATTATACGTACAAATTCCCTATGGACACTCCGAATACGAACCAATGCTATTGACGTTTAAAAATGTATAAGCCAAAAGGACCGAAACCCATTATATCCATCGCTATTACTGTCGGGCTAGTCTGTAAGTACGAATGATGTATATCAGCCCTCATACAAAAACTACGAATCTAATGAAAATAGACGCAATGGTTAGTAATTGTAACTATAGTGTTTAACTATTCGATTATGATAATAATAATATATAATAAATTAGGTACCTACAGCACGAACAAAATATAATACAATATTCCGGATAAATCTACGTGTTCTTATTATAAATTTATAGTATTTTACCACTGAATTATATAATATGGGTATATTTTTATATGTATTGGTTGCTGAATATACTTACAGTTTAGCTCTGTTTTCAGTTTTGTTTGTGGCTGAGAACTTAAATATACAATTTCAGAAACTTTTTTTTTTAAAACAACATGTTAGTATGACATGTAAATAGTGGGGTATGGTTGGTTCGGAACACGTGTATAAGCAGCGAGGATTTTTCAGTAACCACAACCCAGGTGGTCACCCATCCGGGCCAATGTTTGACCTCAGAACACGTTTTGTGACTTGGGACAACCGCCGCGCCACACACCAGGCCACTGTAATTTAATTATTTAACAATACATTTTTTATTGTTAAACTTAAAAATTTGTTTAATCACGAGGCTCGTAATAACAATACAACACAACGATCGATGGGGATGGGGTGTAGTACATATTTTGACCACACGGTCTACGGATCCCCTACGCGTACCTAAGTAAAATAAGGTTAGTAGTATAATATTATAGTAAAATATAATTTTATAGTTATAGAGACTATGTAGAGAGGGAAGTAAATTTTTCCACAGTCCGAATCGTTTTCGTTCGGCATAATGTATTATTATTGCATTTCTGCTGTATAGATATTTCAATATATATTTAGTTATACGGTCGTAATAATAAAATCCTCGCGTATATAATATCGAAGAATGCCGTCCACCGGGACATAAAAATATTTACCGTTTCGGAAATTTTTTTTTTTTTTATTATTGTTATTAAATTATAGAGAACAATAGGGTTGTCGTCGGGCGATATAATAATATAGTCGTAGTAGTAGTAGTAGTAGTAGTAGTAGTAGTAGTCGTCGTCGTCGTCGTGCCGGACGGAGACGCTCGCGCGATATGCAAATACGGTCGAGGGTTTTTACGATGTCAATAAAACAGAACCCGAAAACCGTACGCCCGTGCTCACAGACACACACACACATTATATATATATATCTGATATTACTGATACGCGTCGTATTAAAATATCTGATATATACGTTCTCCGGTATTTATTATTGTCATTATTATAGCTGTTTTATATTATAATAATAATATATTAAAACCGTTTACAGGCAGCGAGGCGCCCCCGAGTCGTCGGCAGCCCTTTTCGGTCGCGTTTGTATTAATATTACGTATTATTGGTTCGCCGCCACCGAACGCGTTTTGCATTCCGTCAAATGCCACTCTGACGACTACGGATATATTATTATTATAATATTATTCGTTGTGCATGTCATACGCGGGGTTCGATTCCAAAAGCTGCGCCGCCGTGTGAGTCCGACATTCCTCGTTTCCGTATTTTTATGCTTTACATAATATTATTAATATTACCACGGCATAGGTATGTACATACCGTAATGCATTACATATAATAATAATAATATTATAGTGCTGTCGTCCTGCACGCGCCCCTCGATTTGTATATTATACGCATATCATATTACGTAAATTATATAGACGTTTGTGTAACACAGTCTGAATCGGTCCTAGTTAAGAAGTTACACGACGTTTATGAGCAGAAAATGGAATTCGAAAAAAAAGTTCTTCGATTTACGATATTCCGATCACGCGGATATTCATTCGATAGGAAATGTCGAATCCATCGATTCCGTCGCAATCAAATGCCTTTCCGATTACCGAATAAAATCATACATTATTTCGTGAGGATTTCGATTGTTACCATACAATCAATTAAAGTCATCATTCGTCGATTTTATTTTATAGCTCATATATGGTCGATATTAGCATCAGTCAAAATTAATAAAATTCAGATCTAGAATAATATTCTACATGCATATTTTTACTATAATTTTCCTGTTCTACAAATATTTATAATAGACCCTTAGATAATAAAAGTTCCCATATATTGAATATTAATAATTGTTTTAACTGTACAATAATATATATTTTTTAAAATCTATAAGCAGGTTCTTTGTATTTTATATCAAACAAAGCGGGTAAGTGATATTGTTTGGTGATTTATAGTGTTTATAATGTAATATCTATGTTATAAGAACTATCTTGATTTTCTTTGTATGTTAATTGGTATTTGATCGATTTGATTATTATTAATTGCTTGTATAATTTGTGAGCAAAATTGATCATTAATTTGTTGTTTTTGATATCACTCTAATACGTAAAAAAAGAAACAATATTTTGTTTTTGAAAGACAATTTTATTGTGTACTGAACAAAACTAATTTTACAATATATTTTTTGTCACGCCTGCACCGAAAGTTTAGTTTTCGACCACGGATGAAGCGTTCGAAAGCAACCTTTTTCCGTCCAGCGGGCGGAAAAGAGGAAATCCCCAAAAGTGCCGGGTGGAAAAGAAGAAATCCCCACAAGTGCCGGCCGCTAGGCGCGTATCCCCTGCACAACCAGAAACTAAAATGTATACCTACCACGGTCCTTCTAAAACATAAACTTTTGGTTATATCCACGATTTAAGATATACAGGTTACTCAACGAAACTTATATTTTGGTGCACTTAAAATTAACGATCTTGTCATAGCAAGAATAACAGTTAGCGCTTTTGCATTATAGTGATTTCTCTTGGTACTACAAAATATATCAATATAGATATACAATATTATGTATTGGAGCGCTAGTAGTTATTCTCACATAGTTGATCAGCTGTTAGAAATCAACATTTAAGCGCACCACTTTTGTTGTGTATGTACACAGGGTCGTTGAGTAACCTGTATATCTTAAATCGTGGTTACATCTTAAATTTATAGTATAACCTCCTTGCATGACGCATAACATTTAAACATATTTTGTAGAATAGTCTATAATTGTTGCATGGATCCCTGCATAACCTTTTCCATGAACGCAGGGGCGTGACAAAAAATAGTATGTGTGGCTCACTTCCCGCCCTTGCCACACAATATACTATATTGTAGTTTAAGTAAAATGAAAAGTTTTGTTTTTTTTTTTAATTATAAACGGCTCAAAGTGGCCTATTTTTTATTTTTCTTAGTTTTTTTTTTGTTTGTTTATTTTTCTTATTTTTTTTTTTAATTTTGAAGGTTTTTTGAAATATAATAAAATAATGAACGGCTCAAAGTGGCCTAATGGGAGAAAAAAGAACACCAGACAAGACATAATAAGCAGGGGGGAGTTTTACGTGATGGCGAGATGCATGCATAAAGCAATAGGGCTACTGGTCACCTCTATACGTTATCAGTTTCCACGAGTCCGGCGATGCTGACTTCCATGTTCCTAGCTCAGCTATATCGCCCACCCGTTGTGTTTTGCAGTCTCCTGCCATCGTCGTGGTACCGTCGGGGCGGTATCGTTGTCCGCGCCGGTACAGCTAGCCACCGCCGTCGTCTCCATCCACCGCTCTTGGTGTGACCGAAGCAGCCGAGTCCGCGCCGAGTCGTCTTGATGGTCTCACGTGTCAGAGACCACGAGCGCGCGACGCTGGCAACTGCGATCTCGTCTTTCTGCGGGTGACCGGAAAACGTATAGGGTGACTTACCGCCGGGCACTGTAAAGTGCTCTTTCACGTACCACTCCCCCGTCGCCGCCATCTTGTCATGGTGTCTTCATCTGGGGGGGAGGGGAGTCCTATACTGCCGGTTTCACGTTCTACGGCAACAACCACACAGCGGCAGGCGCTTTGCGCACTTCCACGTGGCGGCGTAGAACCGCCTTGTCCTACCACGTGAAGTGTTGCTCTTAACTGCCGTGGTGTTTTCCGGTGCGCACTTTTTCTCCGGCCCACTGTAGTACGTGACCCTGCTCGGCTGGTCCACGCAACTCTGAGTGTACCGGTACTACAGCTGCAGCGTCTCCGCTGCCTTCCTCGCTCGTGCATAAGGCATAATCAACCGTATCATGTTCACCAAATAGCCAAACGATGTCACCTAGCATAACGTCTTCGTCCTCGTTGTCTTTAAGTTTTGTTTCAAAATCTTTAATTTCCAGAGTTAGCGGTTCTTCATCTTCCGGCATAACCCATGTATTGACGCGTTCAACTACATTTATCATGGCGATTTCTTGAGTGGTGGTGGCTATTTTGCTTTTTGGTGTTTTCAGGTCAGACGTTTAATTGCAAATGAACTCGAAGTTCAATTCAAAATCAGTTTCATATTCAAACATTTCTCAGACAACGGGTACACAATGACGCGAGTGCCTATCTATATGGTCGTTGCGAAGTCGTTTGTTCTAATCAACAATCGTTAGGATTTCGGGTCCGTTTATTTTTCCAAGACCATTATTAATGATATATACGCCATACGCGTAGTTATAATACATATATTAAACTATAATATTTGAACAAGGATTTTTGTTTCGATTCGTATCAGACCTGCAGTGCTCATTTTATACTTTCAGGTTAAGTCTTTTAGATCATGAGTGAAACAATGGACGTATTGATTTTAAAATGACGTGTATTTTTTGTGTATGCGTACAAGTTTTATAGTAAAAAAATGATTCAATCTTCAATTCTAAGGGATAATAGTGACCTCTGATAGGAAATTGTATTTAGTCGGAGCCCATTGAGAGAGCTAAATATATTGAAATTTATTTTTACCTACCTGTCATCGTTTATCTATTATCTGCAGTTAGAACAATAATATTATAGTTCAATAATATATAGGTAAATTCCATGAGATATTTTTTCTTCATATTTAAATACTATATTTTATAAACCTACTAGCGTCGCTGGGGGAGACCCCCAAACCCCCAGAGTTGGCGAGAAGTGTTAACCGATGTCGGAATCTAAATCGTTGCGCCGTCCCGGCAAATTCTGAACGCGATTAAACATACCTCTACCTATACCCATACCTATACCTATGCTATAGTATAGTTGACTCGATCCGAGCTATAGGATATTTTATTATAGGTATAATTAATATTTATACATTTATTTATTTTATAATATATACATGTACCTACCTACAGACCGATACAGTGGCTATATCGTGCATATTTATGCCAAATCAAATATATAAATACCAATATAAGGAAGTCGCGGTGAGTAGGCAAAAGCCAAAAGGACAAAAGACAGTCAAATATAATACAACAATAATGCAGTTTATTGAATCAAAAAGACACGTAAATATATCAATAAAAAAAATCTAACTTTTCGACGCATGTATTTAGTGCCTGTATATAGTAATACCTACGCGATGTTAAGTGGTAAAACTCGACTTTTGTAAAAAAATTATCGATAAACACGCGCGACGGCGGCCCTCGGTTTGCACGTTATCTCCGCCGCGGTGGGCCCGCCGGGAACAAAGTACGGCCACGCGCGGCCTGTAAATTAAGCGGGGAACGCGAATATAAGGTCCGAGCGGGGACGCAGTAAGACCTCAAAGGTAAAGATGAAAAATCTGAAAAAATCGATATCTTCATACATAAACTAAATTATTTATATAAATAGATTAATAAATAAACTAATTAATAAAGTATATTCGTTTTTATCTTTAAATATAAATATAAAGTTCTTCGTAAATATACCTTTTTTCCCCTGATTTTCTATTTTCTTCAAACTTATAATTTCTATTTATAAATATAGATAAAAAGTTCCTCGTAAATATACCTTCTTTTTATTCTGATAATATTTTCTATATTCTTCAAACTTTAAAGCAAAGACCCGGGAGACCACCCACAGAATTTTCTCATTAGAGGGTTCCCTATAAAGTACAAAAAATCGACATAGGCAGCGCCACCACAAGGAAAGTTGTCATCCAACTTGACGAATAAATAAAGGAAACATCTTTGCGGTTAAATAACGCAACGTTTATGTTCTGTGATTTGGTCAAAAACAAGCAACAGACAAGGAGAAAAAAGTAATTATTGCTAATAACAATTATAGGTAATTATATAATCGACACACATTTGAACAGTTTCGAATCGAATAATATTAATTGTTTATTTTAATTTAACCACCTGATAATGTTGGAATTACATACCACAATATTTCAATGCTAGAAATAAAAGTCTTGTACCGAATAGACAATATAGAAAACGGTCGGAGGGATCCATGGACATGGTCAGTGTTGGGTAGTAACGTAACGAAAGTAACGCGTTACGTAATTTCATTAGAATTATTTCCAAGTAACGAAAATGTAATGGAAATTCCTTTTGAAAAGTAATTTCTATAGAATAACGCGTTACAGTTTTGAATTATTAAGTACCTAAACCTACCTATTGCGAATTGAAAAAAAAATATATGTATAATGCGGGTATTATTATGTTTATCAATCTAATATGTATAATGTATATAATATATTTAATTTTAACTCGGCACAATTCAGTTTTCAACGGTTTTGATATTTGAAATGTCTAATTGCACTGTAAATCACGAGAACAGTTAATTAAATGTATTATTCCTTTAAATAGGTTTCCTACTTTCCTATGAATAAAGCTTGTGTGGAAGACTACATTTTATATGATCCTATTAACTATACAGGTTTTATAAAGAATTTGCTTGTTCAATTTGCCTGCAGAAGATTATTGCCAAGAAATTTACAAAAAAATTTTATTTTTGTAACGAGAAAGTAATGAGTTGCTTTTCTATTTGAAAAGTAAAGTAATTTCATTACAATTTTATTTGAGTAACGAGTAAAGTAACTTAATTACTTTTTAAAAGTAACTTACCCAACACTGGACATGGTCATATAATATTTTATGGTCACTGCAGCAGTATGAAAAGATAATATAGTTGGCATAATATCGGAGATGTACCTGTACCCATTTACGGGATTCCGGTACATAGACGTGACGATATATTTTTTAAACGATACTACAATATTATACGATACCTATATGTCGTTAATACCTACGTATAACATTCGATTTTTTTCATTCCAATACCGATTAAATCAGAAATGTCCGTCCGACAATCGTTATACCTACAACAACTCGACGCGTTCGATAAAAAATTATATATGCACATTATACCTGGTATATGCGTGTAATAGACACTAAATTATATCGATTACGCGCCGGGTTCGGCGTCTACGTAAACCCATTAATCCATTGTCGCGTTGACGTTTTTATTTCGTTTTAAGTATAATTTACATCGATGATTCGATTCTATGGCCTATAATAAAATATTATTTAAAACGCATTTGAAATATTTTATAAAAAAAAAAAAACACGAAAAACTCTAATAATATATTATAAATACCAAATAAAGATAGTGCTGTAGTATACGCATACGTAGGTATTGGAAATTGACCTTAATACTCGTACGATTAATTCAGTTGGTCGATAAGTAAATGGATATTTTATTATTGGCTGTATACAATATGGCTCATACGATTCCGTATCGATTATTAAGGATCGTCCGTAATGATTATTCCGATTAAATTTTAATCGGCATTCGTATACTATAAAGCGCCTTCTGCAGGTTAGTTGTAATGAATAATCCAGTGTCATAAAAAATGAATACAAAATTACGAATCGGAGGTGTCCGTTTTTATTGACAGTGAAGGAATATAAAGTATACAGGAATCAAATATTATTTTTATTTCATAAATATATTCATATTATATCATGTAGATAGAGATTATATAGGAATGACAATTAAAAATGGTATTAAAATATTAGTGATAAATTTTATGTAGTCAAAACATGGTAATAGTTATGCTGCATCTGAAATACGCTCAGTCGAAATATTGTTGGCGAAATCACTGCGTGTAAATAATATTCACGTATTTTGCGTATTCAAGAACTTCTATTAAATATATCCGGCATCAATTTGTTCTCAAACAGTTTTTAATGCGTTTTTTAGTATGTTTTTTTTTTCCATGAACGCCATATATAATCATTGCTGTTACTAGGTATATTATTATTTTATATCAGCCATCTAAATCCTATAAATTACTTTTAAAAATTTAAAATACCAGTTTTAATCGCATTGACGTTCGTAAATCGAGAAATGTTGTTTTATTCAAATTAAATTAATACGCCGACCCGGAGTTTACGATCGAATATAGAAAACTATACATTAATTTAGGCGTGCGTGTGCGTGTGTTCGTCACACGCACATAACTGAACTTATTTTCGAAACTAAAAGCCAAGATGCACTTAACCCGTCACTGTGAAAAACTCGACACATTAGACAACTTTTTCATCCTGCAACACAACACCATGTATATACATATATATATAGTATGGTTGCGTTTGAAGCCCTTTTAAACAACGATAATAAATCAAAAAAGTATCAAATCCATCGTTGCCATTGCTGCGGTGGCTGGCTACATACAGAAACGGCTTCTGATCTATATAACAATAATAATAATAATACGACTACCGACTGCAGAAGTGTGACTGTGCTCAACTCGCAGTCTCTGTATATTATTAATATTATTATTATTATATTATATTATATTATAATATACACGTGATAGTCGCAGACGACTTTCAGAGCGCGTCGTCACGCATATTATTATTGTAATATCTCTGGCCGGAATCGTTTAAGTTGCCAAAGTGAATTAGTAAAATATAATTTATATATTATTACTACATATATATATTATATACGTATGCGGGTGCAGTTAAAATCGAAACGGAGTACCGCGTTTTTGGACCCTTTGTTGCGCCGCAAACTACCTATATTTATTATATACAACCAAATCGTTTTCGCAAAGTTTCGTTTGCATTCTATGCACATACACACACACACACACACATTCACCGGCACAATTATCGAGACGGTTCTTTAGTGGTATCTATATACCTAGCTTCCTTTCGGCGATCCAAAACAATAATATTATAACGCCGTCGTCGATTAATTTACATAAATATACGTTATGTATACCAGCGCAATACACACTACCCCCACGCATATATACCGTAGCAACTTTGGCTCGTACCAGAATAAACGTCCGCGTGGGTGGGTGTGTATGTGTGTGTGTGTATGCAGTGTGTGCATGTGTCGTGTGTGTGTCGCTTGTGTATAATAATAATAATAATAATAATATACGTCTTAATTGTTTTTTTTCCATCCGTATAAACGTGCAGGCGGTGGCAAATGCCCAATTAGACGCAATTTGCATGTGTACACACATAAGCGTGTTCGAAAGCCGCTCTACATATATTGTGTGTGTATATATATATAATAATATGTAAGTACATATTTATTTGTACTACACGGTTTCAATCGAGTCGGGCCCGCTCGAACGTTTAATCATCACAAGTCAATCGTGCTAGTATATAATAATAATATATATGTAGGTACTGCAAAGACGCGACCGTTTTGTCGTCGCCGTCGTCACACTATGTTATATATATACTACTTATATACCTTATACTATGTATGTAATATACAATACACGTTCGACTGATTTACGAGCGAGGTATGTCACATATAGTATAATACCTAGGTATACACGACGGCGATGATTTAGGAAATACTTACATACACGCACGCGCGCCAGCGGAAACGCTCTCGGATCTCGAGCTCGCTCGCACCCTCTCGCTGTCTTTCTCACTCACCATAATATCTCACCCCGCGCGATGTGACTGCACCTATATAGTGTGCGTACAGTAGAAGAAACGCATTTAAATACGACCCTAGGGAATCGAATATCATATAAATATATATACATATTATTATAATATATATTGTGTGTGTGTGTGTGTGTGTACTTACAGGGTGTGTGTATCGAGCGTCGGCGAGCGATTGGGGGTGCACGTGGGGTGGAGGGTGGTGGGTGTGTGTGTGTGTGACATTTGTTTTTCCGAAATATGGGTGTATGTGTGGGTGTATGTGCTTTATATCGGTGCAGCGGCAGTATCTGCCAGGAACGCACTTATTTCCGTACGGAAATACAATATCATCAATTATTAATGAAGAAAAGCGACAGTGATGGAAACGAAACGAACGCTCGCACGCGCGAATATAGCTGAAATATGTGTTGTTCTATAATATCATAAGGTTGTGTATTTAATATAGTTATGAGATCATTGCCGCTGGTTGTGTATATTATATCATATTATGTAGTGCAGCGTAGCGAAAGTTTGAATATATAGATTCGGATTCATACATGAATAATTAAACTTGTGATTTTCTAACGATTTTCGAGAAATTCAATATAACATGATTGTGTATACTCACCGATTAAATAATAATGTTTTTTTTTTTTTTTTTTACTGCTGTGTGTCAATATGATTATTTTTATTTCGTTTATGACTTTTTTTTTAATCTCGCAACCAACTTATTTTACGTTTTTAAACAAATCTTATATTCAAAATGTACTTTTTCAATTTGTTTTAATGAATTATTCATCGAATTATACTGGCTTAAATTTTTCATTAGACTAATCATTTCCGCTATGAAATATTAAAAACCCTTCGAGATCCGTACTTCCTATAGATATCAGTTTTCATATTTTATTTAATTCGATTTTATCGTTTTCTTAAAAACACAGCCAATGTAAATAATAAAACGAGTAATTTATTGACATCAAATTTATATGTTAATCCATAGATAATATTAAATATTTGGATACGGCTCGTACCGGAAAATTGGCTTAGCGTCAAACACAAACAGTAAACGTGTTTCGGTAGGTAACAATAATTATTCCATACCACGTGCGTAAAATTGTAAAATTATTATGAAATAGACATTTAAACTCTGATGTCGCCTCTGTAATACTTGTACATAATAATATATAGCCATAATATAGTTAATATAATATTATAATGGCTTAATTAAAAATTGTTTATGTTTTTGAATTGAAATCAATTATATCGATTTCATTCGATTTATAATTTTTACTTTATACGCAGGTATACCTGTACTTTGTAGGTATACCTATAGTATTATGATGTGTAGTTTACGATTCTTCGAATAAAATTACCCACAAACCCTTCCATACGAGAATCCAAAGAATGCTTTACAACGACGGCGACGAATGCTAACTAGGCGCTAAGAGGGTGCGTTTTTCGGGTGATTTCCCTTCAAGGAGCTAGTGATCTCCCTATATTATAATATATACAAAGATGTCCATACATAACAAATTAGAAACAAGTCAATCTCCGTTCGTCGGGATTAAATGTTAAGCAATCAAAAAAAAAAAATGGAGGGGTACCTAGTTTGACTTTACAACTAATTTAGCATGAGCACGATGTGTCACGAAAAAAACCACAGGCTAAAGTATTCAAACATTGTTTATTGAAAAAAAAAAATAATAATAAAAAGTACTATATTATTGTTATGATAAATAACGAAAAATTATATTACAGTACATTTCATTTAAACATACAGGTAGGTACCTTTAATTAAACAGTCATATTTACGATACAGCAATTTTTCGTATCTATATAAAATAAAGTTGTGCATTTAAAATATCTATTAATATTGGAGATAATACTTCTTGAATACTAAATAGTGATAAAAAATGTTGTTTTAATTAACATTTAAAACCAATTGTTTTGGATAAGAAAAACGTCAATTGTTTTTCAGCTCGTATTTTTTGATATGAGTATGATAGAATATACGTTTTAACAATTTTAAGTTTGCACTTACTACTTGATGGATACCATGTTCTTACAGAATATTCAAATATATTTAAAATAGTATTAAATTATGGATAACCATATTTTAATAACTAATTGCCATGAGTTCATGATTTATTGAAACAATTATTCAAATTATTTATAAATTTAAAACTAATTAAATATGTTTATCCTAAAAATGTATTTAACACTTTTTAATTGAAAGTAGATGTAATACAATAAACTAATTTTAGTGATTTAAAGTCTGAACGATATGTTGCTATTACGACATTATATTATATAATTTAAATGAATTACAAAAGCTGTAATACCTATACCATAGTTTTGTAAGCTGTTGAATTTCAACAACAAAATTGTAGAATTTATAGTTTGTTATAAATTAATAACAAATTCTACATAGGTATTTTGGATAACATTTACACAAACATTTTAATATTAACACTCGAATGATGAACAATGGTTTTCAAATTCCATTATTAATCAGAGGTCAAATCCGTTGAATACCTAAAGTTGGTCACCTATTAAATATTTATTTTAATACACTGATGATATTCTCGTAGGTAATGGCTTATTTTGCGAGCGAATTGTATTATTCATCCGAAGCTCGGTCCCTCTTCTTAATTTACAAATTTCTGAAACATATTACATGTACGAGATATTAGAAGGTTACACATGATAATATATTATATTATAGCGTTTATTACAAAAGATGTTTTCGGTTTGTACATTGATTATAGTCGTTATTCGATTAAAATATAATATCCATCATACATAATATTAATTTTACAAGTTATATAATTGTATTGCAGAATGCCTACTCAATATAGTCTAGAGCAATCTAGTATTGTCGCGTGGGTGTAGACTAGTAATATAATAATATATTATGTATTATAGTAGAACATATTATTATTACGAAGATGTGATATCCAGATAACTGCAAATAGCAGAAATTATCACATCGCTGACAACTCTCCACACGGGCACGCTGCTGAGGCAAGCGCGTTCACGCCGTCGACAAACCTCGTGAGCTCGAACACAACCGTTACCTGTTTTATGTTACAGAGGTATTGATGATATAATGGCATATGGTATCTGTGGTAATTCGCTCGTGTACGGACCTCGCGGCGAAAACACATTATACGACTACACACGATTTCGTTGAACTTGTACCTCCACGCGGCGTATCTATATAGGTATAGGTATATTTGTACAAAGACATTACCTTCTATATATTATATTTTATGCCTTCACATCAGCTATATCCGTACGTATTTTAATCCCACGCTGATTCACTTTGATGGTGTTGTTGCGTTAACGGGACCGATAACGCGTGTCACTGCTCTTACAATATGGGTACCGCACTACCACTCGACTTTATATGATATCGTACCGTGGTATTATGGCAAGTCCTGCAGCCGAAGGATCGTACCGGTGAAAACACCCAGAAATTTTCGTGAATGTATTGGAACCGGAATCTTATCGGAACCCGTATTCAAATATTTCAAAAACCTAATTCGATGCAAAGGTAGTGCAGAGATTTATGCAACGACCAGACTATATTCTACGAAAACGATTTCATGAAAGAAGTGATTTGGTTTTATTTATTTTAAACGTAATGCATGAAATTTCTAATAAGAATATAATATTTAACCAAAAGTGTACGTTTTGTAAGGACCGTGGTATAGATTTCAGTGGCTACTATAGAGCAGGAGATACGCCCAGCACTTTAGGGGATTTCCACTATACCACCTGTCGGACTATAAACTTCCTGTGCAGGCTTGACAAAAAGGTAATTTTCGTTCTTCTATAAGAACTGCAGAGGCGAAACCGAAAAAAATCATTCAATCTCAAAATGTAGTTCTGGCTTTTCGGACTAGATACCACGCGCACACCACGGTATAATACCGTAAAATAAATAGACACGGTCGTATTGTACGGTACAATATAGTACACATTAATAATAATATCATAAAATTATAGCGCATTGTACACGACCACTGCTAGTTGGAGTGGAGACCGTTCAAACGCACACAAACGGGTTTCGCCACAGCAGCACCACCTACACCGCCACCACACGGCAACTGGAAATGTCCGCGGAGGCGGAGGCGTCGCGCTTTCTTGATTTATTGTTATTATTATTTTAGGCAGCTCCGACAGGCCGTGTTAAAAGTGTACACGCTTGTTTTGCGAACTTACACCCCTGAACGCGGCCGCGAACGAGTGCGTGTGTGTACACATCCGTGTTGAAAACTTTTCGTCATTAGACCTCCGCCAGGTCCACTTTTGTGTGCACCGTATAATGATAATAGTAATAATAATGATAATAATAATAATAATAATAATAAAAGCCCGGACAAATAAACATTGTTATGGCGCACAGTGCTACTATACTAATATAATACGCGTACCCATATAGCATTATAGTATATACATGCATAACGCGTGTCGGCGTAAATAAACGGTCTGAAGAGAGACCGACGGATAGGACAGGTGTGTGTGTACCTCCTCTTTTACATGCATACGTGTATATAATACATACGGTATAATATGTTGTATATACCGTGTGACTTGCCGGGGATTAAACGCGATATTTTCGAGTAAAATCTACCCGAAATAAATTATTCTCGTCGGCAAAACTCGCGGCGCTCACCAACGACAGACACTCGGGCCGAACTCGCATATACCTATAATAATAATATTTCGTATGGTCGTATAACCTGCCTGCAGTACACATCATACACGATATATACATGTATATGTAGTATATGCGTAATAATATGCGTGTGGCGCCGAAACGAGTGTGTAATATTAAAACCGTGTAAAACCAGAAATTACGACGAAACGCCACTGACACGCGTATTCTATATTATAATACTAATATAAGTAATGATATTATATTTTATGTGTGAGTGAACAATACATGTATATGCGCGATGTACGAGAAGACAGGGGGCGTGCAGGGACGGGGGCACTGCGATGTGCGTACACATGCGGTGTAGTTGGTAATGTGTCCGAAAAAAGCTCGTCCGACGAAATAATGTTATATTTTTTTTTTTTGGGGGGGGGAGGGTGTGTGGTTTGGGATCTTTGATTTTTTTCCGCGACGTGTCAAATTTGTCACCCGAACTAGAGTCATTGCGAAACGCGTAGGTACTCTCAGAGTGCCGTGCCATATAAAAATAGCACCGGAGAAAATAGACTTTGGATGACAACTGTATATTGGACCAAAAACCGCACCCGACTAAATCGTGAGCTGTTCGAAATAAGCAGAAATGCACTCGACTATATGGGCAATAATCTAGTTGGAAAACGGATTTAAGAGGACGCTACACGGCCATTTGTTTTCTCCATCCTACAAGTGCGTAACGTACACTTCAAAACTGAGCTATCATAAGAAACCACCATCAATCAAACACAGATAATGTTCTTACCATCTAGTCTCATAATAGGTCGATTCAATCAAATTTTTAAACTAACGGAGTAAAACGTGATATTCTGAGCGTAAATTTGTTATGTTACGCACTTGTAAGACGAAAACAACAATAATGTCTGTGCAGCGTGTCCTCTCAATTGTATAATATATAAGTAACAAAGGACGTGAAAATTAATTACCATCGCGTTGTCCAAATATTTGGCTCGAATAATATTATACGTTTCTATATACGTGTGAGTATTTATTGTATTATAATTAATTATAATCAATGGTGCGTGAGTGATGAATTTTTGACACCCACTCGGCTTGTCGAAACGATATTTTTCCAACCAGCACTGAAATTGACACCGGGACATAGGTTATACACGAACTCGGCATTGCAGCTATGTTCACTACGAAAAATTTACAGGTAATCGTTTAATAAAATACAATATACCTTCATCGAAATTGTGTTATCAATATTGTTATATGACGTATACGTCGTGAAGTTTAGCTATTGTATTTTGTTCAAAAATGTTTTTCGTTAACGGAGACCAATAATATTGTACTATCAGAACTCATTTTCGGGGTCGGGTAGTGTTTTGGATTTTAAAAATGTTCTCAACAAGTGTGATTGGGGCTTATAATCAAGTAAAATCAAAATAGAATGTACCTACGTCGTTACAATATGTAAGATGTCTGAAATTCCAATACAATAATTATGTAACCATGACCTAATAGGTACACGTAGAATTCTTAAAAAAAAAATTTCAAATTGTGCGGGGAGGTTACGCCTCAAACCACTCTATAGTTTCGCCAACTGTCGGAGGCACTATCTATACGTATAATGTGGGATTATCACACTGTGATAGTTAAATTTTATGCAGCTGCCTGTGTACACGATTACCTGTGTCGACGTATACATATAGAATCAACGCCGAGTAGTTTGTCATTTTCTGATTTTTTTTATATCCACCTTCCCGCGGCACGGCGATTCGAACCATCCGGCGCGGCGTCCGTGTCGAGCTTAAAAAACACTAATTACCTGCAACATCATTATGATGATGTTTCACGCCACCGTCGTCGGTGAATTATATAATATCACAATGCCTCGAGAAATCGATCAAATTGTTTGACAGGTACAGTTATTTATAAGCAAACGCCGCCGAGCGTTTCACGTTCGCGTAATCGATCATTTCACGGCGTGATTCGAGACCGCGGATGTAAAACCATCGAATCTCGACTCGTCGTTTAAAAATGTTTATAGTCGTGTTATAGTCGTGGCGGGCGAGTACACGCAGCTAGCAAACAGTATATTTTAACGACGATAAAAAAAAAAAATTAATCGATTTTCACCATAATATATTTTCGATAATACGTTAAATAGTCTCGTACAGTCATGCCTGAGTAATTCTTTGGCCTCGAATAATATTCACTTTTGTTTCCGAGTGATGGAAACGCATTATTATTTTTTTTTTTTTAATCGGTTTGCCCGATACAACATGGCGGACGCGTGCGCAGTTAAAATCGTGTCTTTTTATCGGATACTCAGGAGTCGGGTTTTATAGGGAAACACGTCACATATTGCAAAACTGTTTGAGCATAAACAACATCACACGAAAAGTCATTAATTATACCCAACAAGTGTGTGTTAAGATGTATGAATGTATATTGTAGATTAAAAAAGTAAAACGCGTTGGCGCGGTATAATGGCAATATATAAGCTCGTGTTACAAACATTTCGTTTGAAATACAATAATAAAACTCGCACTTCAAGTTAGACTTAATTTTTTGTCATAAATAAAGGTCAAAATGCATAGCAATAATATTAATTATTATTTTAACGATCGGTTGCGTCACATTATATTATATATATTTTTCCTATACATTTTTTTAATGTCAAGCATTTGGTGCTAATTACTCAAGTTTAGTGCATCACAGTTCATTACAAGTGACGTAAATAATAACGATGTGTATGTCAAATTTTATTATATTTATTTGTTGTTTAATAAAATCGTTTTAATAATAATATTAAATCATAATTTAATTTCTTATTATTATTAATGGTACACGTTGCTAATAGGATACACGTAAATCGCATTATTTTATCATATTTATTATGTTTGAATAATAACTTACATAAGGCCCGGAACTTGATGCATTTGCATTTTGTTTTCATTTTCTCTAATACGTGGGTGGTGTCTACACAAATTCGGTTTATGGAATATGGAATTTAACGGTAAAGTTTTTATATTGCATTTTATTAGGAAGCGTTGCGAAATTTATTGATATTATTTGTTCATTTAATGTATTTTTATACTTCCCAAGGGAATTTTATAATATTCCATTATGGTTATTTTTTTAGAAAATGCAGTGTTTATATGGGTAAATAGTATTTACTTAATATATAATTTAAATTAATACGGACTAGTCGCGTGCAGACACGATCTCTATAAAATCGAAATGGTGAAATGGTTTCCCCTCGAATAACCGTTGAGTTCCCTTATCTCCAACATTGGTCGTAAAAACACAGAGACACGCATAGGTACTATTATTTTACCTGTTCAATAGCAAAAGATAAATTCATTATTTAGATTTTATTTTTAGTAAGACAATCGATCTATTAATTATCAGTGTTATAATAGTTTTACTGGCATTATAGTTATGAGTAGTTGCTGTTGTGTCTGTTCAAATCTTAAAATTTCATATCAACTTCAAAATGGCTGAAATTAAATATTAATTTCAGGTTCCTCGTGTTTACACTTGGATTTGGATTTTAACTATTAAAATTTATTTTAGTATTTTTCACGATAAATACTAAATATACTGCAGTTTAAAGTAATTTTGTTTGGTATTTTTAATTGATTTTTTTTCGACCTTTTTATAGAGTATTTTTAAACACTTTTAGATCACAAAGTTCCGAGCCCTACATTGATTAATACGGTTCTATTATTAATATTTATATGTAATTATATATCGATTTATGATGATAATAATTTTAACTTTTAAGTACATCATAAGAAATTCAATAGACTTTATACGTATAGGTAGGTGGTAGGTAGATAATAATATTAAAAACGATTATCCGAAATCTCATCGTGTCGATTTTCTTTTCCTAATATTAATACTAATAAAGCAATATTATTATGAACAAATTATGTTAATTATTATGGTAATTATGTCGGTTGAATTCATAACTCATCGTTTAGCCAAAATTAAATTTAAAAAATGTATACGACTATATATTGTTTTACACACAAATAATATACGGGTAAATAATAATTTATTAAACTGGTTTGAACGTTTTCAATTTTCTCAACATTTCTTAAATGAGTTTGCATAATTATTATATTACAATAATGAATAATAGCTGTTAACAGATTCAATGAAATTATGAACGTCATTGTTCCGAATGAAAATGCCAGAGTATAGTCTATACTGCAAAATTAATTTATTTTGAAACACTTCACTGAGTTTCTTTCGGAGTGTATTCACTGTCTCGTCCAATAATTAATTTAAAATATAATATCATATACCTATTAAATAACGTGTACTCCAGAGACACAAACATGATTTATTTTGTTCTTAGTTCTGTTTACATATGATAAGTTGACATTTTTTTTCAAAATATGTAAACAAAATTATTTTAAATCAATAATAAAATAAATCACCTATATAATATATACAATGTACATTATAGTATTTTTGTAGACACTACATTTCAGTCCAACTTCTTTTCAGTTGATATTTTTTTGTAGATGTTTAGTGTTATACAATTATATTGCATTGCATAACGTCATATGTATCTTATTATTTATAAACATATTTTATTATTAAATATATGACAACGCGCCATATATAGCCATAGGTATAAAATTTAGTTTAGGTTATATTCACATGTACCACTGTATGACATATTTTCTGGTCGTGCAGAGTTGTCTTGAAGTTATCGGACCTACTTTATTTTTGAGTTTACAAGTACTTAGGTAGTACATGATATTTTTCGATGGGAAAATGAGAACTACTATAAAACGTAATGACAAAAAACTAAGAAACCACTAATACTGTCGTAAGGTACAGACCAGTTTGTTATCAAATTGTATCTAGGTACTTTAAGTTCACGAATCCATCTCCGCTAAATAGCCACTATGATATATCGAGCGAATAAAATCCTATCGTCTTACCGGCGCCACTAAACTGTATTCTGATAACAGACCATAGAGACATAAAGTATAGTGTCATAATGGCGAATCGTATAAGGTTGGTTTTGAATAAAATAAATACGGGTCTATTTGTGAATTGTGTGTGGATCATATTATTGGCATTCGATCTAAGTATATTTTGCCTAAGAAATGTTTCTATGCAGTTTTAAAATAAAATTTTTTACGAAATAAAATTTTTTAGTTGGCCAGTACATTAATAGTATATACACAACATTAGTTTCGTCATATACTAAAAGTCAGAGTACCGAATAAATACATTTCTAATGTAGGTAGACAGGAGGAGTTTATTTAAAAATATATTATACAATAATAATTTATATTTTATAAAAAGTAAAAACATTTTCTTGTTTTTTACATAGCATACATTTTGTACACCCAAATATCATCCACTCTCGTGTGTACACCACTATTACAATTTATGTAATATTTACTTTCCAAATTGTCTTAATTCTTTTCAGAGTTTTTTTTTATTATTATTATTATTATTATTATTATTATTATTATTACTATAGTAAAATAATAGGCAGATACTTTGTTTTAAAATTAAATTTTGAGAAAATTAGTTAAGTGTATTATTATATAGTATTAGTAATCGCTTAGGTACTTTTTTCCAATGCTAAGCATTTTTCCCAAAACGTATACGAATAAAATTAGGCAGGTACTTATATAATACAATAACACATCAAACCCTATCATCTCCTCTTTTGTGACATTTTCAATCAAAGTTACTTTTGTTAATACAATATATTACTATCTAAAATGTTCTGATATTATTATTTTATAAACATTGTTTATAATGGTGCAGTGGCGTATTTAGGAATTTGATAGGGGGGG
>NC_042494.1:162676652-162750432 GCF_005508785.2 Acyrthosiphon pisum | reverse complement strand
AACTCATATAAAATCCATACAATACTATAGTGGACGGGGGAAATGCGAATGCGATAAGGAGTGAGATGCATGTCATCTGGTTGTATGTCCACTTTTACCGATCGAGTGTAGAAAAGAAGACTTCATAACGACAGCTGAAATCACAGAAAAGATGATACAAATTGCTGTTTATCGGTAAAGGAAGGGAAGGAAGGGAAACGAGTATAAATCTGAAGACCATGACGAAAAGCAGAAGATACAATACTATAGTAATACTTTTACAATAAAGACACGAGGACAGGAGTGTGTCCCACAATTGAGAATGAAACAGTGCCTAACCCAACCTAACCTCTCCATTCACTGTGTTTTAAATGATTTTTATTAGAATTTTAAAATTTACTCCTACGCGTTTTTCTGCAAGTCCAGTGTATGTTATATCATAATTTAAGTGTTTTCGGGACGATTAAAAAAATCGCTTGCAAACATATAGTGTTGTTTGGCACCACGTGAGATCGAGAGTAGGTACGAAAGTTAAATGTGTTCACAACCCACACTCTTCGTGCGAGAACGATATTCATTATATATTATATTATATTACCGTGTATCATGTACCTATGTACTATATTATGTACCTGTGCGCGGTCGGAATCTTAAACGATCGTCATGATGCGGTGTTGAACTCTCCACAGACGTTTATCGAATCAACTCTGCAGCAGTGGCCATTGAAACGATTATGGACGACATGTCATTCAGATTTTCAAGGATAATATACTTGTACATAATCATCAGCCACGTCATCATTGTCAGCACCGTCATCATCATCATCATCATCATCGTCGTCATCATCACCAGCAGCAGCGTAGTGTACCCACCTGTACATACGATGCAATGGATCGGTGTTGTGAAAACTCGTTTTTTTCGTATCGCCATTGACTACCTATATCAGACATTTAATTCACGGTTATTAACCGCTCAGATATTCGTGACGTAACTAATTACTCGAACAATAATTATTATTTTACACATCCCGTAATGATATGGTGTAAATAATCTCAATATACGGTTTGCGACGGCGTAATGACGCGACATCAAAATATAATATTATAATGTGCAACGTGTCGCACTCGTACAAGAATAATATTACACACAAAATGTGTGCAGACAACGATGTAGCTATTTAAAGTTGTAGTTACGCAAAATATAATCATATAGTTATATACCACGACACTTACAGGGCCTGTGCAGAAAAAAAAATAAATATCATTCCGCGGTGTATATATAATATATAATATATTTTATGTCTTATAATTTGCGGGGATGTTAAGTTGTTCACATTTTACGTCGTGTAGTACGGCGTATATACCTATGTGTGTATAAATTACGGTCGGATTATATTATGTTTGAGTTCCCTACAAGTTTGCACTATATAGGAAACATTTACCATGGTTTGTTGAGTCCGTGTCACTTTGATATTATTTTTTTACAGTAGGTAAGGTACGCGCGCATATATTTTATCAAACACGAAGCCATATACAATTTGCGGTTAACGAGTACTCGGAACAGTCGGAACTGATTGTTTATTTGCAAGGAAACACTATATGTATATTATAAATGCGTAATGTCAAAAGTAGTCATTATATGTAATTAATATAGCTACAGTGTTGTAAACGTTTGAAACTATAAGAGGTGAACGAATTCAAGCTCGACTTATTACTGACAGAAACAAAATTATAAAAACTGTGATTGAATAATTATAAGCACTAATCCTATTATTCCATTCATATCTCGAAATAATTTAGGTAGGTATGTTGTGAAACCACCTGTTTTTTAGTGGATGAAAGACAAATACGAAACGTTGCTATAAAATTACCCGTAGTCGGCACTCGCAGCAGCAGCAGTCACTATACAAACAAATTTAAGTACTGTCTGCGGTTTTAATATTTATAGGTAATAATATTATCTAAAACGGTTTTGGTTTCGAAAACTGCGGACTCCGAATAAGGTAACTCAAATGGACGTATTAAAATGATTCAACCTAGTAGTACATACTCGTATATATAAATATATACAGTGATTATTGACTTCTAAGGCGCATTTTTCCATGATATCGATACACGGTCGAGTTGGCCTGAGGCCGTTAGTATATTAGTGGGTAGGTTATAGAGGCGGTTTATAATATATTATTATTATTATAGTATTCACATAAATGTTCGCATAAAAACGTCGACTGCTGCGGGTCTTCGGCGGTCGCAGCGTATCACGAAGTCGCCATCGCGGGTTATCGTGTTATAATATTATTACGTATTATGATTTATGCGCCTACGACGTAACGTCCGCACTTCATTATTTTATTGTCGTCGTAAATTATCGACGAAAGACGGTCGTCGAAAAGGATGTGCACACGGGAAAGACAAGAGAGACAGAGAGAGACGGACAGACACGTGGACGGACATAAACAGAGAAAAAAATCGATATCGCAGCGGTGACGCTACAGAAGCACGTGTTTATCACAATAATATATCGACGTTATAATGGAACACGGAAGACGGGTTGTAAAAAAACAAAATCGCATCCGACCAGAGTGTCTTTTTAAGCTCCCGTGCGGTGCAGAGTTTGAAAAACGGCGTGTGGGTGGTAAACAAATGAGCAATATAATATCGAGTGAGGAACTATTAAAGTTTCCGCGTACGCCTATAATAATATAATAATATAATAATGTTGCCTACCGATATGGTTATCATAATATATATATTATAATTTATAATATTATAGTATAAATTGTTTTATTTTTTTTATCGTTTCGGTCCCGGGATACGGCATAATAATATTGACTGTATGTACGCTAGGAGGACTCGGATAAAACGGTTAAAACATTCTCGGAAATCATCGGGCAAACCCCGTTTGGAATTTAACGACACGAAATTAATCGAGTGTAGTAGGTCCAGCGGACATCAAATCGCTCTACACACCCTTTCACCCCATATGCTCATTTTATATGCGTGTGCGATGGAATACAACAGTTTCGAAGCTTGACGAAAAGTGTATACAATAATTATAGTAAAGTGTTCAAAAAAGCAAATAGCGAATACCGACAGGCAGGTGTTGCGAGTAGACTGTGAATAAGGTCAGTTAATTTATTAATTCATTGAACGTGATAATATACCTAAAATTCTATACATTATTACACTATCATGATTAGGTATTGTCTGTTCTGCGAAAAAAAAAAAAGGTAATAGTTTTGTGAAAAACGTAAAACGACGGTACCGCGTAAATTCTACAGGCTTGCCGAAACGATACTCATTTTATAAATCACTGAACAAAATCATACCCCTTCGGAGCAGTAATAGCAAATACGATTTTCAATCACGATCGTTTTTAATACCACTTTGGCATTTTGCAGTCCCCATAATGTCTTTTACGGATAGAAAAACACACAATTATTGCAAAACCGATATTTTTTTCCCTCGCGCAGCTCATTTGAATATGAAACTTAAAATTAGCGCAGCCCGCAGCTATATAAAAAAATATTTCTGATCGAAAATTCACAAGTAATAATATAATAATATTACTAAAATTTAATTTAATTTCACTGCGAACAAATTATAACATTTTCTCATTAATATTATATTATTATGACATTATTGAGAAGGTAAATTTTTTATTTAAAACTGAATCTGTTCAGCTGAAATGAAATCAGCATCTATATAGGTACATTTATAATATATATATATATATATATATCACGTCGAACATTTACTTTGTATTCAATGAATCTTAATGCGCGTATAATATGACATGGTTTAATGAGTATCAAATAAGCACATTTCGAATTGTACCATTTTATTCCACGTTAAATTAAACTTTTTGGAGTTTAAGCAGATAAAGAATGTGTTCAAGTGAAACAATTCGATTAACTCAAACCTTGATACCTAGGGATTTCAGATGCCTTGATACAGCGTTGGGTGTACATTCAGTGTTTTTGGACATTTTAATCCAATAGGTTTTATTTAGTAATTAGGGCCCTGAATCACCTAAAATACTGCGTAAAGCTGTAGTACTTTATGTTTGGCGTGAACAAAAACTTTTGAATATTTAAATAAAATCATATGGAGCGACCTTAATAATATAGGCCTAGTAAATAATTCATCATTTCGGTATTATATTATATAAGTACTAGTGTCGAATACAAATTGTGTCATTACATATATAATGTGATAAATAAACAAATACAATTAAAAATGTTTCACCTTTGAAAATGTATTAAAATAATAAAATGATTATAATATTTATAAAACAGACTAAAATCATGAAAATATGCTAATCAACGACTTGCACTTACAATAATAATATCATAATTTACGTGTAATTTAAATCGTTAATAATAATAGTATTTTTGTTAAATATTGTATTTTAACGTAATTTTGCATTGATCCCAATACATAGGTAACAATTTACTACTATTTTACCTACGAAGATATGTGACGGTTATATTATCATAATACAATTATGATAGGCGATGGTAATTTAAATCGTATTCAATGTAATATATACCTAATATATAGGTTACGTAATATATAGTTACTAGCTGTATTATACGTCATCGTTATAATACTATACTCGTAACAAATAAATAATTCAATTATACAACAAACATTTTTGTGCAGATATTTATTATAATGGCAATACACAATTTTTTTTCACAACGTGACGTCAAAATAGGCGTCGATAAATTATTACTCATTCGTGAAAATCATACAAGTGTCGGTACATAATAAATCCCACATTTCAATAATATTATGTTTACAATATCTCGTACGGTTTTTTTTTGCGCATTTGAAAACCGAAAAAATTCGGGGTGCCAACTTTACGAACGTAAAATCTCAGTCAAAAATGTGTAACGATTGTTAGAACCGTTTCAATTAAAAGAAAAACGAAGAATTTGTAATGTTTCATAATCGCGTAACGTTTTTTTTATTTACATCACGTCTAAGCGAGGGATTTATTCATACGTTCGATTCCGCTCGAAGATTCACGAGAGACGATGATATATAATATTATTATGATAGGGCAATCGAGTATACGATAGGACTCAAATGACCAGTAGAACGGTTTCGGAAAACGGTTATCGTGACAGAGACCATTTTTTTCGCCAAAACCGATACCAACATGATCGTCGAAATCGTATTGGATAACGAGTGTGTTTATCGATAAATAAAAAACCGACCTGTACAACTGAGCGGCGATTTCCAAAGCACCCGACTGACGACCGTTACGATACTATACGGTCATTCGTCGTCTTGTCGTTCATCAAGTCGTCGTGCGACCGCAATCGTCATTTATCTCTGTGTGTTATAAACACGATAAAAAAAAAGTGTGTTTCTATATAGTCAAATCACCGCGGTCTGCACAGTTTGGGGTCAACCCGACCGAATCGATGCGCAAATATTTCATAATACATGATATATATATACATTTAATATATGTGTTTGTGTGTGTATTGTTGGTTATTTTTTATCCAGTTACCGAGCTACGTCGTGTAGTGTGTGTGTGTGTGTGTTGTTATTATTATTATTTAAAGAGACCCGCAAGAGGAGGAGGACGAAAAAAGGAAATATAATGCATAACCTCCGCGTATCCATATATATATAATATTATATATAATATACATCACATTTATAAATCGTTTCATTTCGGTAATCCGAAATCTGACGTTAAGCCCGAATGATTTATGTTTACCGGTATATATTGTGGTTGAACTTTGCTCGACTCTGCGTTCAGGAGTCAAATGTCCTCTGCGGAAAGGGATTTTTTCAATTTTCCTCCCATTCGCCGCCCCCGTGCACCTACTCCCCCTATCTATCGCCGCTATCCGCAAACCCCGGGCAATCGTTCTTCACCGCCACCACCACCACCACCGCCACCACACTGCCCGCAGCCGCAAACACTGTTTTGTTTCGTTCGGCCACGGCGCAAATATTCGTGACGGATACCTCTGCAAAAAAAAAAAACACAAAAAAACCACAAAAAACTCCAACATATCTGATACTTACACTGTACACACACACGCGCGCACTCACACAGACACGTACACCGTTCGGGAATGTAAATTAAAGGACCGTTAGTTGGAATATGTCATCAATACGTATACACGATGACACGCGCGGCGCATAATACTCGAATCCCGCGATGTATATAATATGCGAGTTTAATGCGGTGCGTATGATATTCAAATATATACGGAGGGTGAACTGTTATGATTGAAAAACGGAATTATTATTATTTTTTTTTTTTGTCGTTGTTACCTATATTATTATTATTGTTTTCGACGCATATTTAGCGTAGGTACCTACCTATATTATATGCACGGCGTCCTATACAACGGCCGTATTATTATATGTATATATCGTAGGTACCAACAGTGTTCGCGTTGTTGTTGTTGTTGTTGTTGTTGTTCTTATTATTATTATTACCATACACGTTCGTGTATTATATTGTTGTACCTAGGTATACAGTTCTCCCGATACCGAGAAATTTATTGTTATTATTTTTTAATACGAACCGCGATTTTTCGTTTAAGGTTGTAAAACGAATAGTAAAAATATGCTGGTGGCCCCGTCAGTCATGCGAACGATAAACCAAACGTCGTTTATGGTCTACTCGTTACAAGCTTTTAACCTTATTTTAATGACGTCATAAATGCCGAACGATTTTTATAACATTGTATAATATACGAATATAATAATATTATATTCACGGCCCCCTCGAATGGCGCAGCACGACGAAAACACCGACAATAAAACGCGCACATCGATGACTGCTATTCGGCTTGGCCGTATTATATATACGCTTATAATTCATCGATGTACATCGTTCTTATTATCGTGATACGTCCTATTCGTATTATCATAATATATTATTATAATAATATGACATAGGCGTATTCGTCCCCGTCGATAAGAACTACCTTCAGACACGAAGAGTGTACCCAGTCCTACGCTTACAACGATACGTCTGCAAATGAGTAAACAATTTGACCGTCTAAAATCAATTATTCGTGTAATTTTTTGTCAAAGACATTATTTTCAAAACCATTTCCGGTCGACATATTATATTGACTATACGACGTCTACAAAAACTTAACGATAACTAATTACTAATGATAACTATTGATCTGATATTATGTCTATTCCATTCAGTACATTTATCTGCGAATCGATTTCACGTCTATTCACCTACATATTAACATTATAATAATATACTATGTCGCTTGATCAGTAGAAATTTAAAATATAAGTGCGCAGTAATGAAACTGTTGGTGCCTTTTGCCACCAAATTCTAAAAAGGTGCAACATACCATATAAATTGTAAGTATATTATACATACTCGACTGAAAATTAAAACAATAACCTTGGAAATATTAAAAACTGGAGAACCTATTCACGGTTTGTGCGATACGCTAATGTAGTTTCAGCAACTCTGGGGATTTAAATTTTAATCGAATTGAAAATACTGATTAATAATTTAAGTTGGTATAATAATAATATATAATATATATATACTAAAAGAATACGCGCTTTTTTTGACAATGATCAAAAATATTTCAGGTTTATCCCAAACGTCCCTGGACACTTCATTTTTCTAAATTAGCATTTAAATTTTTAATAATATCATTATTAATATAATTTGAATTCATTAAAAACATAATTTTTAAGAAAATAAATTTTATCAATTAGCGTCAGCATTTTTGAACTTTTTTGAACGACTACATGCATTTTTAATTGAAATCAGAGTACTTTCCTTAGAAATTGTATGAATGAAAATCGAAATCAAACGAGTTGGTGAACGAGTTGTAAGAATTTAAAGTTTATATGAAAATAGTGGAGTGGCACAGAGGTACCTCAGAAAATTTAGGACCACTACTCTTTCTTCAAAACTAAATGCACCTAGTACAGTTCTAACAAATTATAACTACCTGTCAGAAATTATATTAATATACTAAAGCATTTTCAGAAAAATATTCCGCTTAGGAATATGAGATTAAAAACGGTGTCATTAAAAAAATAGGAACTCGAAAATTTAACGATGATAAATATAAGTCTGACAAAAATTGTGTTCTATCGTTGTGAAATCAAATCTTGCAAAAAGAAATATTAGCCTGAAACCTTCAATACGCAAAGCGTCTGCTAGCTACATTATACGCGTGCACCGTCTATTGTGTCTAATCTCTATAGTCCTTCACACTTTAATACACATTGTACATGCTTAAACGGACGCCATGTGATTCATATTCGAATGACGACGGTCTACCGAACATTTTCCGATATAGTAAGACGCGTTGTGGTAAAACAAACGGACGTAATAAAAAACGACCGTCCGCGCAGGCGAGAAGACGGACCGCAGTATTATTATAATAATATATTATATTTGAAAAAAATAAAAAATTCTACATAATATCAGGTAGGTGTATTATATAATATCATATACCTATATAATAATATTATGCGCGTCGGAGGTCCGGAGACGTCTGCGGGCAACGGAAAGGACATATTTTAAAAGCGCACATTATATATTATATTATTATGTACCGAACGTCGGATGCGATACGAGAACACGGGCCATAAATCCATCGATTTCGCGTTCAGCAAATAATAAAAACCGGAGGACGCGAGGACGACGATTTACGGTTTGTGCGATCGTTGCGACGGGCAAATTAGTCGATAAATTATACACCCGGAATCCGATAGTGCGCATAGGTCGCTATGCGGGCAAAGTGAATATTATATTATAATAATAATAATAATAATACGAACACGAAACGTGTGCGTATTGTAAGTCTTCGTGTGAGGTTCGAGCACGCGCCCGGCGTCTTTCCACCGGTTTCCCCCGTCGAAGTCCGCAGACCTGCAAGAAAAGAACACAGCCGGGCGATATGTGTCCTCTCGCTCTCTCTCTCTCTCTCGGCAGGCTATACTCGCTATCGCCGTCTCCCTCTGGCCCTGTCTCACAGTTTTGTCGCGGGCGTTTATTAAAAACGCGTTATTATAATACCATTATATTATATACGGCGACCGCGACAAAATAATGTATATATATATATTATATAATATATATACCTAGGTGTATAATATATGTACACGAAACACGTTATCCGCAGTGCGGCGCGGCGTAACCGACAAATTGGACGATTTATGGCACCGCGCGAAGCTCGCTCGTGCTGTTCACGAGCATACACACAGCACCGGTATGACGATAATAATATTATACATAATACGATATTATAATATATACCTATTATTATGAAATACCTGACTCGGGGCGCCGGTGGGCACGACGAGTTATCGAAATGTTATTATTATTTATTAAGCGGAGGCGTCTATATGAGGTCCAATGGGGACGTCATAATATGGGTTTTCGTCTTTTTGATACGAGTAAAATCAAGTCACATTCAGTGTATTCAAAGAAAGGAGAAAACGATATTAATCTATACAAATTTGGGTATCATCATAATATTTTATGTTATATTATTGTATTATATTTTACAGATAAGATTGCGGGTTATTGGAATATCTCACTTGGTTCTGGCTCTTTAGAGCGTCAGAAAGGTGCTGGTTGGAGATTCCTGATTCGCTCATCTCCAATTATCGTGCGCTCTACACTCACTTAAAATGTGTTTAACTGTGAAGAGGCGCAACTGAAGCAGATACGCATATGGGAGGATTAATTGTCTTCCGATTAAATGTTGGTGTGTAAGACACATATTGTGTCATATTCTGAGGAGGTCAATGCGGTATAGCCTTTTGATTTCTTGAAGTGCGGTCGGAGAAGATCCAAAGACGTAGCTGGTGGTCATAATATTAACTTGATTAAGTTTGGTTGAGTGTTTGATTCATTTTTTCTTCCACTACAACTGATAGTGAGTGTCCATTTGAACACATTTTTAAATGTCCCTGCAGTAAGAAAAGAACACGATTATGAGAATTTCGATAGACGAATTGGTTACATTGGTGGCGTTGTTTTAAATTTCAAATCTAACACGGCTTTGAAAATAGTCAGTGTTGCTAAAACGTACCTGTAGTCACGGTATGAGTATAATTGCACACTTCGATATCTATCACATCTAGTATAATGTTATTATGGTATAGTATTATAGGAATCGAATATATTTTAACGCAACATTAAAGATTTTCTAAACCGGTATGTACGTCATGCAGCGTATACTATAATGCGTGCGTTATAGGTAAGGTGCGCTGCCTATTTTTATAATTCTTTTAGTGTTTTAGACAGTATATTATATTAATATGTACTTATACGGATACGCAACAAGTAATAGCCCGCTAACAGTTAACGATCGACTTTGTTCAGAAGACGTCCTATATACAGCGACGATAATACAAAATTATTATAGTTTTCAACAACGGTTCCAAGATTATGTATAAATTGTATAATATTAACACGACGGATGTGATGTTTCACGCGATGCGGTTGAAAGAGTAGAAGAACGTCTACGCATGCTGTTCAGGTGTGTATTACGATTGAACGCATGCGCATCCCCCGTGACGCTGAGCCAATATAATATTTCGATACGAATGACAATCGACGTCATATCGGTCATCGTCAATACTATAATTGTATATCTATGGTTCGAACCGAACTTATCTATGCGATCGTGACAAGATTGTTTCTGTACACATTTAAGACATTGATGATCTTGTATAGGTTCATTAAAATCAATTTATATTAATTTATAAACCAATAAAAGAACTTAAATGTCCCCACACATTGAAAATTTGAATTTTTCAAGAATGGCACGGCTGTACAAATTCATACAAATCACGTGTTAAAATATATTTGTGTAAAAAAATTTGCAAAATTTGAAATGTATGGAGAAATGTATGTAACTAATAAATTAAATATAAAAGTTTCATAGGATAATAATATTATTCCTCAATAATTCTGAAATAATTATCCGAAAAACTATTGAAATTTACAAAAATAAAACACTGATGGCCGTATTCATAGTCAATGCTTAAGAATAAGTATTACTTAAGCTATAGGTTCAGATGAGATTCATAAACAAGACTTTGGCATAAGGAAAGAAAAAGTATTACTTAAATTAAGCTTGGCAGAGACCTACCTTAAGCATTGCTTTTAGTTATTTATTACCATATTTTTTTTTTTTTTTAATTATCAAAATTAGCTTTAGCAATACTTATTCTTAAACATCGACTATGAAGAATAATATAATAACCTAGTTTATAATTTCACATTTGAATAAACATTCAATAATAGAATTTAATGATTTAATCAACAACCATCAGTTACAATTCATATCTTTAATAGAAAGATGAGTCATTAACCAATTAAATGGACGAATTGAATCACACTTTCTGACGTTCTGATTGGTAATCAGATAGTACTATTGACTACTAACACCCCTGTTTCCCCTCTCTCAACCATAATTCGCATTTTCTATAGTTTTTTTTTTACGAGATAAATAACTGTTAGTTTAAGATGATTTGTTAATAAACTTACGTAGTTTGTATCGTTAACTATTTGTTAAAAGGAAATTTAATGCTGATGTACAAATTATGAGAAGCATTTATGAAACTGAAAAAAGAAATTAATTTTTAAATTTTACAGTAAAATTGTTTGTCTTAAATAATATTTGAATAATTCGTTGAGATTCATTTTTATTATTTATTTGAAAAGTTTTACTATACCTCGGAATTTGAGTCTTTGTCTAGACTGTAGTGTAATTAAATTTATTTAGTTTTAAGCATTGTTTGATATATATTTAGAACAATCTTGTGCGTCTGATTATTATTTTAATTGTTGTTTTTGATGAGATGAAACCGGAATAAACAAACTAGAAAATATTATATAATATGTGCACTATTAAACCTCATGAACCTAACGATTTCTCGACGAGTTTTAAAACTATTACCTATATCAATTACCGTCATCCGTGTCAAACCATTAATTGGGTTTTCGTATTCAGGCACCACAATTGTATTGTATTATATCATTACAAAGTGGAACGAAGTTTAGAATACAATACGATATCATTATGTTCATTATACTATACTCTAGGCGTAATAAAATAATATATATAAAATACTTGTGAATATACTATCGGTAATAAAAATATACTTTGCAGGACGAGTTCCGATATAGTCGCACTGGCTTCTGGACCATAGATCATAATACACAAACGTATGCAATATTGAAGTAGTACAATATTGAAGTAGTACAATAGCTGGTTGTTAATGTTCTGTATTTATGTTAATGTAAATGTGTGCGAATACGATAAACCGTTAAACCACGCGGACACATAAATTGGCGAGATTCGGAGAAAGAACGTCCTTAACCGTAGGTATGTATTTTATGATAAATCAACATAAAGACTGAGGTGCACACAAAGTTTTTCGCCGGTTTTACCGTTTGCCGAAAAGTAAAGAACCACTGCAGTTTGGCGGGTATATAATATTATAATTCATAATACATAAATATAATATGTAAGTATATTTAAATAACGAGACAGCGGCTTGTCTCGTCTATTGCGTTCTACAAAACTACGAGTAAACACGATTCGCACGTGGAAGTACAAGCGTATAATATATGAAATATTTTAGACATTTTCTCAACAACAAAAAAGGGATGTTCGAAAATGTACAAATGAAAACCTAGAAGAAGATTTCGTGCTGTTTTACAATTATTATTCATTGAAATACAATTGATTATTAAAACGTTTATTCGCCTAAACGGAATTATAATAAATATACACAAATAATAGGTACCACACATAATTATTATAATATATAATATTACTTATTAGTTATTACTATAACAATATATAAATATACGACCGGCTCCGATATTATAAATATAACATTCTGCAAACGCCGTTTTCCCTAGTGTGTTATTATTATATGCTCAGCAAACGGTTTTACTCGGTTTGTAAAAGCGTAATCGTAAAACATACATACGTCTTTTATTCTTTAATATATATTTTTTTTATCGGATAATCCTAAATATTTGAATAGCAGTCATTGCGAATCATTTTGAAAACGCGTTTTAAAATTTAAAACAAGTTTATAATATGATATTATGTTTTCTAATGTATTTTTTTCCATGTATCGGCAAGTACATCAATTTTTTATTACGATTTGTATTACCACCTGGCGATTCTTGTGGTACGTCATTTTTCTGGTAAGACGCGTGTCTTTTCTTTGTATTAATTTATACACTATAATATAGGTACAATAGCAAAATTATGATCACACGGCGTTCTGGATAGGCAATTCAGGTACATCACTGTCTTGGAATCATTATTCCCGTCATCTCGTAACTTATTATATCATATTATTATTATTATTATTATTATTATTAATAATAATAATAATATAATATTTGCCATCTGTACCAGAACCGGCCAACTTTTTTAGTTTAGTTATTAGTCACCTTTAAACCGACCAATGATATATTATAGTAGTAGGACCGGTTCTTAAATGAATTTGATAAACACCATGATTGCATTTTTTTTCATTTGCTTCTTGTTATGGAATTAATGTTAAACGACAATCTACATGGTTTCAATCCAAATATATAATGATCAAAATACAAACATATATGTAACGCACTTTTATAAAATTTAATTTTATTAGTAATCACATAAATGAATTGTATATATTTTTTCATAATAAAAGCATAAGTAGAAGGTATGAATGAAAGATGATTATTGGTTGAAGAATCCACTAGGTACTTAATAGTATTCGTATATAAAACCGATATATTTGAAATGTATAAATATACGTAAACAATAATCTTTGAATTTAGTATAAGACGTAGGTAATAATATTGGTCTTAATTCAATTTTATTATACTAGTTATTCAGTACATTCTTGTCAAAAAGTTTCGTCAAAAAACCTGTAACAGAAAATTATAACATTATAAGTGTTCAAATTTTTGTGATGTACAATGTACAATTTTCAGTGACGTTTACCCATAATTATCATATATTTAATAGACTTTCACTATTATTATTCCACGATAAACAATTCGCATGTTTATTGAATATCATTTTACAAATGGGTTTGTGTTGAGTGCTTATAATATTATATACCTACCACTCGTAAATGTATAATATTATTATATCGTAAAAATTCTCCAATGTTTTTGCGAAAATTTATTAAACGTGCTCTGTAATTGCATCGCTCACAAAAATATTTGGCATTAATGCCAAAATTCTTGATTAATTTTACGGAGTTGAAAAATCGTCGTACCCGGGTGGCCGGGTCTTATATTGTTTCACGCCACGTGCCATGTCAAGATTTATTATTGACCTATCTGCTCAGCGAAAATGTGACTGTATAATATTATATTACACGATCGCCAGCTAGTAAATTCTTTGGAAAATTCGTCTTTATTACTCGAAACCATCAAAAATTCGTTAGTAGATATTTTAACTGAAAAAAATACGGTCATCGATCGCAAAACATTAAACAAATAATATCTATTTTATAATAAGATTATTACTTATTTTGATTTTGATTTCACAATATCGACAAATTAGAATAAAACGTTTCATACAATATTATATAATAAATAATAAGTTATTCAATTTAATTCATTTTCACACAAATTATTGGTTAGATGTTTATCGATGTCGTGTTTTAAATTTTATTATAACTGATTTTTCCTAACGCACGACCAAAAAACCATACTAGACAGGTAAATGCAAATAATAAATTAAACTTTTATCAATTTTATAGCCACACTAATATATTTTAAACGTAATATTTTATAAATACAAATGAGTATGCGTGCGCTAATATTAAGCAGGTATAAAATATCTTTGATCAATTAAATTCTAATATATTGAGTTTAAAACCACATTATCCGCAGTGTCGTAGGTATACGATAAATAACGCGTTTAAAACAATATGTCAAAAAAATCCTATATTTGTACACCCGTACGGAAAAAAAAATTACGGACGTTTAATGTGTTGTTACTGTGGTTACTCGCAAATCAAACGAATTATTCACGAACGCGATTTAATTTTAGATTTGTTATGTTGTTTATTCCACACAACAGTTTTATTGGCAAAAATACTCATATTACGTCGAAATTAAAAAAAATATATATATAAATAAATAATAAACGACTGTTGTTTTCTCGAGATATAATTTCAGTGTAATCTTAATTCCTTCGCCTTTTCTTCGCGACGCCGTATCGAATCCAAACGAATCCCACTGCACACAGAAACGCCGTATTGAATGAAAAATATAATATATTCGCGTTCTTTTAATTTGTACCTACGTTATCCTCGGCGGTAATGATTCGTCGTCGTCCCAGTCACCGTCTTGTAAAACGATATTTTAAAATAATCCGATCTCATCAGTTTCGCATTTCCCCGGCGTTGAGACACCCTTTGTTTAGCGTCTCCCGAGTGATAGTTTTTCAGATTTTCGTCCGAAACGCTCTCATTTTACCGGCACCAAACGTTGTAGCCGTTTTGAAATTCGACGCACACGATGCGATGCTCTGTATAGGACACGTCTTGTTGTACGTATATGATATTATAATATTTGCGAGAACCTCTTGGAACGCATAAATTTGCGAGCATGCCTATAATACCAATTGAAAATACCCGAACAAACTTTTTGAACACCGCGGCGGATGCGTATTACACGCAGCATTAAAACTTGTTTTAAAAAATAATAATTTCGTTCGAGTTATTATACTTAAGACTCCTATACACAGGGGAATTCTTAAAGTATATTTTTCATTTTATAAGTTTAATTATATATTTCAACCCTATAGAATTGTATAGTATATGTATAATACTATTTGTACGACAAAACCATATATTTGCTTTTTTTTTTTTTAAACAGTTACGAAATGTTTTATACAATCTATTTAAACAATCTAAAAACAATAATAAAAATTGACATGATATTTGCATTAACGTATTTCATTATAGTTGTAAACTTAAATTATCATATTTAGTTCAAATGAACTTCTGATTTGTTTTTTTTTTTATTGAGCTTAAGCCTGGCAACTATGGCCATTAGCTGCCTAGTCTGATTTGTATATTATTGTATTTATACTAATATTATAATAATATACACGAATTTTTATTTTATCCTCCCATAACCTAATAATATTTTGAAAACAATAAGTTACTTTCGCAGACGAAACACATTAAAACAAATAAAACCGAATGAAACTTTAAAATACAATAATAAATTGAATAAGGTTTTAAAAGAAATAACAGCATTTCTTTTATGGGATTCCGTTTGTCACAGCACCATACATCGATTATTATAAAAATATATATTATACGTTGTATATAAAATTTTTAATATGTTATATTTATATTAGAAATTACATAATATAACATACAATCAATAATCATATATGTGTGTTGGTATACGATGTTATCGGAGTCAGAAAAACTATATTACGATGTAGGTATTGTGCATGTACGTCGACGTTGTAAATTCAATAATAATAATATAAAATAATATCGTAATACCATATAATATTATAGTATGTCATATTATATTGTATGATATGATATTATCATAATACCTATAATATGAGTTACGCCTATTACGTTATTATATTGTTTTCATTGAAATCACAATATCTGCAGCATAGTGTATGGCTTTTTGTGATGGTAATACCGTTCGCGTGTTGCGTGCATTTTTTCTCCAATTGTTTTTTATTTGTTTTAACACGGTCCAACGTGTAAACTCAATGGACGGGTAAAACAAATAATATGACGTGCTCGGATATTGTTCTCAGTCGACTTATTTTACCGTTGATACGCGTCGATTCTTTCGTGCCTAGCTCCCGTCCACCCTCCGAGAAAGAAGAGGAGAATGTCGTAATATATATAGATCGCAGGCGACCAAGTCTTCTTCGCACGATATGATAAAAATAATATTATAACACCTATATTAATATTCATATATCCAATGTCTGTGTCACAATGCGGCACTGCAATAATATATATATATAATAATAACAATATAATATTATTATAATGGTATTATATTATTATGATATTTCGTATTGACATTAGACGCGCGGAACGGTCAAATATACAAACACGCACTTTTATTGTTTATGATAATAATAACAATATGATGCAAAACATTAGGTAGGTATATTAAAGTGAAACGCCGACCAGATTTATTGTTGCATTTAACACTCTCTACTTTGTTTTATTAAAATTTTAATATTATTATTATTATTATTATTATTATTATTATTCCATACGGCCCCGCAGGTACGCGCTCTTTTTAGTCCCGACGAATCGAACGTAAACCACACGTGAGCGCTGCACCGCGAACTATAACAACACATGCACGCATTATTATTATTATAACAAAATAATATTATACACGAGTGACGTATTTTATATGCGTCTATATAATATATCGTCACAGAGTTCTTTGTGCACGACCACTAGACCGTGTACCGATACCGAAATAGACATCGGCGATTTTCGTAATTATATTATTTCCCTAGACAAACGATTATTCATGGCAGAATCCAACGGTTCGTGTGTGTTTTTTAATCTAAATATTAACATCTAGGAGATAGAAAAAAAAAAAACAAAAAACAAATACAAAAAAAACCAGAAGCCGACGGATTTAAGGAAGATCAAAGGAGACCCACAATTTTTCTTGTCATTAGCGGTACTTCACCGGTGTTGCCAAGACCGGTAATACAATATATTATACGTTAAAATATGTGCCAATTATGCCTTAAAATAAATTGTATATGATTAAATGTATGATTGAAGGACCTCTGGCCGGCGCTAAGAAATGCGAGAAATCTTATCGAGACCGAAACCGAAGAATCTGCGTGTTCTTACAATAAATAATAATACAAACTCACGTCGGGCGTGCATTCGATTCACTTCGTCCAAGAGTCGTAAGACATTGTATTTCAAACGAGATCGTCGTCCACAATATTCCTGTTGGATGATAATGCATTTCGACGGGATATGTGCAGAGCCATCTGGTGAAAACCGTGTGCCACATTAATAAACATACGAACACATCGGCCGACGTTAATGACTTGGATTAAAAAATTATAATCAAACACCGCAGTTGATAATGTTTGTGAAATGTGAATTATGTTCATTCTTCCATAATAATATTACGGTACATGAGCACAATGGTAAAAATGAGTATACTTTGACGTCTAATAATTATTTAAAACATACCTAGACAATACGATTGCAATATTATAAGACTCGAGATATTAATATATATATATTATATTATATCATATAATATTATAATATGCAATAATGCATTGTAACTGCGTACGTTTACGATCATGACGATATAGATTTATACTTACAAATACAAATTGTATACTACATTATTTTATAATAATATATTACCCACGTGTAAACTAAAATACTCTGTACGATTTATGGTTTTATAGACGTTTATTATTATAATATTATATGGACGTATCATATACGGTTTCGTTATTGCATTTGAATATTTTATGAAGTTTTAACATTGCAACGTAAATAGTTTCATAACGTGTAATTTAATTCGAGTTGCGCCTAATAAATATCTGGAAACATTATATTATTATAGTTGTTATCTTATTGATATTTAAACACCTTTTACTATACGGTATACAATATATAATAGGCTGGGTATATTATAACACATACACATTTAGAAGAATTCGAAACGCGTGTAATATGTATTTAATGACTATCCCACGTTTCGGTGAAAAATAAAAGACATGCACTCTGTTTTTTTTATTTTTTTAAATACCTGACCAGAACATGTAATTTTAATAAATAATAATAATACACAACCGAACGGATTGTACGCTCAGTGTTTTGGTTTTATGAAATACGCCTATATATGCATATAGTTGTGCAGTCGGATAACATTATAATAATAATTGTTTCGACTGCACACGTTTGCATACTATACCGATAACGAGAAGCGCTCTGCTAAATAAAAAGCGTGAAAACGAGAGCGATCAGTTAAAAATATATAATACAAGATTTAAAATATGGATGAGAAGTCACGTGGGATTAGTCGTCACTTAAAGTAATCGTAATGTTACTGTGACACGCGCAAGTTTTCTTACGACGTAAACGATTTTGTGATGTTGTTTCCACATTTTTTTTTTTATATATTTCGTATCGACAACTCGTCGTTGATTTACAACATCATCCATACTTTCTATTCAAATTTAACGATAAATAATATTATAATAATTCTAAGAACCCAAAAGCTGACCCAATCGAGGTTATATTTTTTCAACGTATTCGTTTCTCTCAAACCCACGAGTTCGTTTTACGGGACATTAAAATTACTATCCGTCGCCCTTCGAGAACCAATTATGTTGACGTAAAATGCGTATGGTCTTGCAATGTTCCGTCACCATCAATGGTGTGTATTTTAGTCTGATCATAGCAGCACCGGACTCGTATTGTGCAACCGCCCACGCCGCGCAGCGTATATCGTCAACTGACGCGTATAAATCGGTCGTCTCAGCGCCGCCGTTCGCATTTTACGTCCCAGAAGACCACCGCAGACTGATAGTAATAATAATATATTAAATCGAAAGTTGAAAAATTAAGCATGAGAATAACTTATGTGCGTACCACGGACCGTTGGCAATCCATCGGACGCCCGCCGGAGGAGACGAGAGAAAAACAATCCCGACGAAACATATCTGAGAGGCACGGAGTGGGAGAGAGAGAGAGAGAGAGAGAGAGAGCGAGCAAAAATAATAATAATAATTATTATTATTAACATCATTATTATCATCATCGTCACATACAATGACGTATAAGGCGGATACACCGTCCGCGGCGGAGAGGAAAGAGGACGGACGAGCGGTGACGGAATCGGACGCGTGGGGATATTAAAATCGTCTGTAAAGAGAGTGGCCCGATTTTTTGGCACCGCCATAAAGGAGTCGACGACGTGTGTTGTTAATGAGAAACGATCGGTTATTGTCACGGTTGATATTTGTTTAGAAATAACAGACGGGGGAAAAAAATATAAAAAATCAAAAAAAAATCGTTCCCAGTCCGCTCTATTATGTCCACACACACGCACACACACACACACACACACACAAGTACTTGTAGCATATAATATATGATGTTATATTCTGTGCAATACACTTGTGTATAAAATGTATATACAATAATGTTCATACACGTTATATTTGGTGATGTATATCATATAAATATCAAATATATATAAATATAACTGCGGATATTTTTTTAATAACACCGTACCGCGTGTCTATACGCGTATATATATTCCACCATCCTTTATTTTAAGACCGGCCCGTTTGTCCGGTCACGGTTTCGATGGTTTCTGGAACCATTCCCGAAACTCATTGCCCATAACTGATTTATTTCCCGTGTACGTCCTATTAAAAACGGGAGGGAAAAGAATAATAATAAACGTGTACGCGCGCGCACATCTCGTAAAATCACGACGATGACGGTGCGACGCGACGGCGAGGATATGGACGAGCAAGACAAGTAGTGATTTCTTTGATCAAAAACGCATGGAAGTCACAAGGCGCGCGTGTCTTTTATCCGCCAACAATTGAATTTAAAAAAAAAAATTGCATATCAAATACCCAACAAAATATGGATTTTGACGTTGTGTCAGAAATAATCGGTAGGTGTGAAGGTCCTATCAGAGGTGGAAAAATATAGTGAACATTTACACTGATCTCGTACCACATATTTGTCTAAATACGACGATAGCGACAATCAAAACCATTGAGATCGTGCGTAGGTGTATTAAAGGGATTCGGGCTGTAAATGTCATATTTTATAACTAAATTTGGCACAGTGATTAAATTAGAAATTCATAATGCGAAAGTCGTGCTGAAAAAATACAGTATTTACTACTGGGACATTGATTATAATTTATAAAATACATTAACCATTTCAAAAATATTTTATATTTAACTCGTTAATAATAATAGTCTCAAATCATAAGTAAACTATTTTTAATATTATATATTACTGCTCTGTTTATTTGTTTTCGGGGTCATTATAATTAATTATCCATTTCTTGAATAACAATAATTTATGTCAGAAATAATTTAATTTAGTATTTTTTCTTTCATGAAAATTTAAATTAACATTAACAATATATAGAATAAAGAAATTTAATTGAAAGTTTTTAAATCACTGATGTAATTTAAAATCAACGGCATAAACATTTTAAATATCATAGTATTATAACCATTCCTTTTTATAGATTATGGGTTTCTCTATTATAGTAATTATAATTATTTCTTTTAATGCGCTATCATAAATTTTCCATATTATAATATTCAAAACGAAACATTTGCTTTTTAAATAAAAGTTTTAGTATCTCCGAATGTCTTGATACAAAATTGATTTCATTCATTTCCACAGTATACAATTAATATACTAAATAGCCAAATAGGTATTTTGATAAAAATACAGACAATAATGCTCTATTGTGCATTTTCATATATAGATTAATACTTATTCAAATCAGATTTTAATAGATACACATATTATATTCGTACATTTATATTAAGGAAATTCAAATAAAAATGATTCAGTTGTACTTGGTAGAAAAAAGCAGTCGTCCTCGTTCAAAAAAAATCAAACTTTATTGGCGCGATAAAATGTATAAAAAAAATAATTGGATACGGCCCGAAACGGATAAAACTTTACTTAATGCTATGTTATTTATATCGACTCGGATATCATATTATAATATAATGTCTAAAACGTAAATGTATTTCAAAACTTGCTCACAACAATATCATAACGATGTAATCTCTGCAATGCTATAATAATATTATTGTCTCGTAATTTTTTTTTTTTTTATAAAAGCCAAATTGCAGATTTAACGGAGATGAAACCGATTTAGCCATTTCTTACCTCGTTAAATAGCGATAATAATTCACGGATGCAAGCATTATTATTACACAATATTGTATAGATATAATATATTTAGATGCAGCCTGATATAATATTACAAACCCAATGGTACGCCATCGACACGTCATTAACTACCTACTATTCATCATTGTTTTTTTTTTTTTATTATTATTACCTATATTATTATACCGCTTAGGTAATAAAGTATTCGTTGTAGTTGTGTGCTCAGTAATTCTATAATAATACGTGAGAACTGTGGACATGTTACGTTGATAATACAGAGAGGACGGGTAAGTCCACGAAGCATTTGTGATAGTGTTTTTTTCGGGCCTTTTAACTCCATCCCGAGCCACAAAGTATTGGATGGTCCCTATAGGAATTCGAACTAGGTTTAAGCAACACTATAGTACGCATGCGCAGCCGAACACGTTATACATGTTTATGGTGATTGCGAGCAGCGATACATAATAATATTATTATTATTGTTATATGCTGGAGTGCTATGCGTAGTATAGCTTTGTCGAAAAAATTCTCATAAAGTTTCCCGAACGACGGAGCGCAGAAAAACCATTGCGCTGTGGCCTCATCTCGAGTGTGCGATATTTATGGACGCTTCCCGATAGCCTAATCCCCGGGACGTCAATTTATTGCTTATGCAAAAGAGCTGCTGCAGCAGCAGCAGTGGTGCGGGCCGGTCGATAATTTCCAAAAGATTTGGCAGAGACCGGGAATATTATAATCGGAAAAATATAACAATAAAATGTATAAAAAATAAAACCGAACGAAAACAAAAAAAAAAAAAAAACATATACATTATAAACGGCCTTTTTTCATATTTTCCCATGTATAATATATATATATATATATATATATATATAAATGTTTTCCGATGCACGGCGAGAGGGGACCGCTGCAGGACGCGGACGGGTATATAACGTGTATATTTTTCCCGCAGCTTGGCCGCGCCAAGTTGGTCGGAAAAAAACATAAATATTTTTTAACAAGTCGCCGCCGCCTACGACGCCGTGGTAGAAAAAAACACATACGCGCGGCCAGCATATAACCGCGGGATATCTCGGACCCCTCGGCTCAGACAAATAGGGTGAAATATTATTGAATTGCAGTATATAATAATAATATAAACCGTCAGGGTGGATATCGTCTCGAGAACATATGTAGACCGGCCCAAGTAGCGCCAAAAGTTTTACGACGTCGTCGCTGCTGCAGTCGTCGGCCCGTCGTCGGCACGCACACACGACGGCGATGATGGCTGTAATATTCTTCTGACGATTCGACGCGTTGTTTTAATATGATAAATGATATTTATAGTCTCATGGGTGGGGGGAGGGGGAGATAATAGCGTTTTATTGTGATGCTATTATATATAGGTACGTCGTATTTTATGAATTTTTTTAATATAAATGAAAAAATTATTTTAAAATTTTTTAACAATTTTTTTTTGTTTCACGTACCTCTTACTGTTATTATTATTGGATATGTAATGGTAGGCGGCATATTAATTATTATTTTCGTCGATTTATAATATCATTGAGTCCTCCAAAAAGCAATGTAAACTATAAACTCATTAGTTTAATATAGATAGTCGTAATAGTTACAATAGTCAACAGTTGTGCTTTAACCATCAATATCGGTGTTGAAGGACAAACGTATGGACGTTTTCCTTCGCCAATCATAATTAGTTACACGATAATTTACGTATTATAATATGGTTTATTTTTGTTTATTTACGCAGTAACTCCATTTACCGATTTTGCTATGCATCTACAAAAATAGTGTTCGCAGAAAACAATACGTCATGTAAGTATTAATATCGTACAATAATACTTTACATCATTAATTTTACAAAGAATTAAGTGTTTTTCTGAGTTTATCTGAAAATTACCAATTACTATCTAGGTATATCTACTATAAATATCAGTAATATGAGAAACCTAAAAAAAAATATAGGTATGAGGTTTATTTAAAACAATTTATAATAATATAAGTTATACATATTGCATTATATGCATATCTACGGTCATATACTATTATAATTATTTATAACTGTCATTAATTATTATCAGTTTATCCTAAAATCTATATGCACGGTGTAAACTGTGGTTGGTATAAATTTGTATTACCTATATAAACAATTAAAGTACACAACAAATAATTATACTAGTAAATTTTTTCATTAGTAATTTATATTCTATTAATAACACAGTAGGTACAAATAACTTTCTGAAAACAATGAAAACATATAAATCACATAATATATTCTAAATAAATAATTATAATACTATTTTATATAGTATATATTTTATATTAAAAACTATGTTTTTTTTACTAAATTTTATAAGCGTAATTAAATGTTGAATAAATATACCGATATGATAGGGGAGGTACCTATATCGTAGTTGATTATTTTTATACTCGTATAATTGTTACTCAGCTAGGTATAATTTATTAATATAAATATAATATGATACATTATATTATTATTTTATTTTAAAGCTATCAGTAAACAAATTTGTTATTTTTAAAATGTATTATTTATGAATATTACTGCAATGTAGATAAAAAATATTTTTATTTTATTTTATCATTTTTCACAATAATTAAAAATGATTTTGTTTTTAAACTTAAATAACATCAAAGTTCTAAGATTAAACATCTGACGTTCAACATAAACCTTAAGATCAAAAAAAAAAAACACTATATTTTCTTACAACTGAGGTCAATTGTTTCAGACAATGGAAACAGTTAAGTTAATATTTTTCTTCAATTTATACTTCTGATTCAGTTTTATACTCTAATAAAATACGACTTACAGTTTTGGCTACATCTCAAGGTCTCATCTCATTAGAAATGCATTACAATATCTAGACCAATTGAAAATACACATTTTCAATTATTCTTAACTAAAATTTTAGAATATAGTTGATTATAATGTTGCATCGAGATAAAGGTAAATGTTATTTTTACATTTTCCAATCTATGTATTTATATAAGTACGTTCAATAAACAATACGATTAGTTAATGAAGTTAAATTATTTTGTCAATTCTTGAAATTAAAAACTATACAATATACTTGGTCGAGTCGTATGTAGCTTACCGACTGTGATGTTAGCATAGTATGATTTTCAAGAAGTAAACATGCTAAGGACTACGAAATGGATTTCAATATAATAAATATATTGTTGCATATTATAATGTAATAAAAAATATTTAAATTCAGTGGAAAAATAGCAAAATATAATATCATATAATTTTATATCGAAGAAATGGTGGATGTGATAATATATTACGTTTATTGCAACCGGACGACAACATTCAAATTCCTGTGCTACCTGTTCTAATTATTATTATTATTCGTATTATTATTCTTTTTATTACTTGTAATCGTAATGGCTTACTTACCTATAGTAAAATATGTGCCTCTGACCACGCGGGCGTCGATAGGCGGTCAGAGGAGTGATACAATATTGTACGCAATATTATTATAATGTAATATTATAACATGGACCAGAGTCACGAATATAATATCAGTATAACATCGAAGTCGTGCATACCTGTATTTTATTATTATATTATTATATGCCTGTACGCCCGGCGAAACGTGATGGCTTCGTCTGAACAGAGTTTCGCGTGATTCGCTGCGAAATATAAAAATATATTCTTACCTTATACCTACGAGTCGCGGGTACACAATAAAAGTATACAGACGTAAAAAAAAAAAAAACAATACATCGTAACGAATAAAATATGGGCAAAGGGGGAAATTTCGGAAAAGTCTACAAGCACACTATACTACGGGAGTACGGGCAATTCAATTGTGTGTAGGTATAGAATTTGAGCGAGAAGAAAAAAAATCGGTTTTCTGACCGAGACAAATGTCTGTGGATATTACTCTAAGGATTTTTTTTTACTGCGCGTTCCCTCTCCCCGCCCCACTCCCACAGAAGGACATTGCGGCGGCGGCAGTCGTGCGCGTTTTCCGTCGTACTATAGGTAGGTATATACATTTTTTTTTTTCAAATTGGTCCGCCCGGGGAGGGAAGAAAAAAAAATATAAAATAAACCGCAACGCACATGAGGTACGCTTGTACATAATAGATTCGTCGGCCATATATCCCCTGAATAACAATCGTATGATATATACTCGTGGCAAAAGTAAAATTGATGGCCCGGCCGACACAAAGTACCGAACGAAATATGAGCTGCTACCCCGTCACGCGCACGAGGGCGCGTCTCCTCCGCGTATCCTCCTCGCATCCCTATTTTCTCCGCCGCCGAGAAATCGCAATGCACATATATAGCATTATTATTATATTATATCGCACTCCTCGCGTACCACCTCACCCACACCCACCGACGGCAAACCCCTCGCCGACACATCACCCCCATCATCCCCACCCATCGCCGGTCCGGGGTCTAAACGACTTCAGGTATCGGTGGCAGCACGCGGAGGGGTAAACCCTATCAGACTTATCAACGACCGGCGATTTATATTATTATATTATACGCCGCTCGGCTTTATTCCGATATTATATAATAATAATAATATCGTAGTCGCGTATAAGATAGACGTCCAAAATATTTCCATCATATCCGCCGCGCTGTCGCCGACGCGAAATAACATTACATTTTTATTCAATTTACACGTAATTATCATCAATTATACTATAATAATATTTTATTATAATAAAAATGTTATAATATGCATAAAAACCGATGCGGTGAGACCACGTTCGAGTAACGAAAATGATTTTTAGCCGATCGAAACGTTAAGCTTACTATATTATATGATATGATATTATCATTAACGCTATTATTATAATATAATGATATTATAACTTTGGTTTGTATGGACCACCTAGACAAAATTATGAATCTTCACAGCAACGTCGGAGCAACGGCCACAGTTGTTAATGCCGATTTATATATATAAACATAAAAGTCGTATACGACTGATTTCAGACTGAACACCACGACCACTAACTTGCACTGAACCGTAACGAAATATGTTTTGACCTTTGAGCTAACGCGTGAGTGACCGCAGTATTGGGGTTTTTCGACGTCGTATTCACTCTTAGGTACCCACACAGCATTTGCAGGGAAATGATAATATTTTGGAGTGCTTGAATAATGAATATTTGACTAATATACTGTACAAATATTTTATTCTCATAAAATAATAAAATGTTGACTTAATATTTTTATAATGTTTCCTTGAAAATATTTTTTAAAAAAATATGATTAAAATGTTTTGTTAATGTTTTTTACAAAATATTTTTCAAAAGTGAACTTCTTGGACAAAAAATATAAATAAAATATTTCCTTATTATTTACGCAACTTTTTGAAATATTTTGACAACTATATTATTTTTCTGAAAATATGTATAGGCGAATAATATTTTTATCGTTAAGATTACTGCACAATGTAAACATTTTTTTAAGCGAAAAATAATACAATTTTCTTGCGTTGCCCTAATGAAAATTTATCGCCATTTTTACGATAAGTGAATCGACCGAATATTATTTTGATGTACGGTGTTTTAGATGTAATTGTTGAACAAATGTTAAAATATTATATATTTTTCGAGAGATAAACGCTGTAACTAATCTTAATGTTCTTTATATCTGATTCAAATAAATTTAAATATTAAACATAAATTAATTTTAAAGAAGATTTACGACTACGAGACGAAGTTCAACAGATTTGAATTGCATTTTTAACTGTAGAGACAGTTAAAATATATCATATAAACGGGAATTCATATAGGCCGTCAAACACACACCCGGACAATGATATATCTTCGATGTGTTCGCAAAGGCGTATTTTTGACAAAAAATAAAATAATAATAAAATGTAAGTAAACAAATATATTTTAATGTAAATAAAAATTTGCTTAGATTTTGAACTTTTTCAGCTTTACAGAAAAATTATTTTTCATTGGATTAAAAATAATAATGAAAAAAAAAATAAGTATTATTATTAACGTTTCGGTGACTAGGTATAGGATTCTTTTAAGTGTGAAAACTAATAATATAGCATCGAAGTGAGAAAACACGCTTATACACGTATCACATTAAAACTTGTGTGAAAACTTTTATAACAGAATTCCAAATTGCTAATATAGATAAGTACATAGTAAAAAGATATGCACTTCGTTTGAAGACGTTCGAGTAATATTTCTTTGTGTAACTCAGCTACTATATAACTCAGAAAACATATTATAATTATTCTCGTAATTAATATAAACAACGTGTTTGTGAACATTTGAAGAGTAATAATATCGAATTAGTTGAGTAATTAAAAATGTAAAAGTCTATAATAATTTAGATAACATAACGATGCATATTATAATTTTCGTGTGTTTGTAACGAATTTTATTTACCTAAACTATATTATCTGTATATTATGTAAAACAGTAAGCTGATTGACTGATCTATCAACGCACAGCTCAAACCATTGGATGGATTAGACTGATATTTGGCATACAGATAGCTATTATGGCGTAGGCATCCGCTAAGAAAGGATTTGTTGAAATTTGCATTTTAAAGAGGTACTCAAACAAGGATCTTGAGGTTCACGATGGAAATTGGAAATTTTATTTTTAATTTTTTTTTAAATAGTTGCCATTGGTTACAGGCTACAGCAGAAATTAGTATTTATTTATTATTGGTTTCCATTGGTTATTTGAGCAGATCGGGTACATTGATACACTAGATTGAAATCATACACTTATACGTACAAGCAGCACAGCGTCCGCGATCTACCGCAGGTAGATTGCCTACCTGATAATATACTGCTGCGAAACAGAATTTTTACTCCGGGCAATGAAAAAGTTAAGATACGTTTTGAACGCCATCCACCAAATATTAAATAATTAATTGAACAAAGTGTGGGTCATATAGAGTTGGTACAACTAACGAGTAACGAAGTGCACGGGGTCAGCTATAGTATAACACAAATTGAATGACATTTTGTAAAAAAAAAATCTCTAAACTGCAGATTGAAATTCGTTTCAGATCGAAAAACGTTACTATAGTCGAGGGATGGACAACCCAATGCTACTAGAGGGTCAATTTTGAAAGTTTAAAAATCTAGCGGGTCAGAGAACATAGAAAGCAATAAAAAAAAGCTATAAGTAAGCAATGCCCATATAAATAGTATAATATTATAATATTATTTACATTTAATAGTTCAATATTAGATAAGAATTTATATATCAACATTTTACGATACACATTGATTTTAATAATTTTATAAATATAATAAAATAAAATACAGAAAAATCCTAACATTGAGAAATGGTTAAAAATGGTACGCGGGCCGGTACAATAGATTGGAGAGTTTAATCTATTTTGTATATTATTAAACAGGACATCCAAATAAGTGACGACTGCGACAATCCGATATGACAGGTACTTATGTTATATCATAATACAATAATATTATTATTATTATATAATGGCAATTCAGCGTGGAGTGTTTAATTATAATATTATTATCCCTTGAAATCTCGGTCAATCCGGTCGTGCGGTTACGGCGATCTAGAAGTATTACGTAAAATAGTTCGCGTAAAACGGTTGACATAAATTGTACAAAATATACATCGATTGAAATAAATTAAAACCGAATCAAGCTAAATTGTTTGAGGAGCGGGTCACACACCTTGTAATCGGCAGTGGTACGCACACAATGTGGCGCGAGAGTCGAAGTGTTTGCATAACCCGCGAGTCGGACCCGCCGACACCACCACCGACGTGAAACAAAATAAAACGATTACGTTGTATAATACGCGTGGCACGCCGCCGCCCGATTGCCGATTGAAATAATTCGACCGTGTAAAATCGGGTGCGATAAAAAAATAAATAAAAAAAAAAAAAGAGGCGGAAAAAAATAACAGAGGTTAACAACGTATATATATATATAAATGTATAGTGAATCGAGGAGGGTTAAGCCTATAAACAAGCTCGATGGCCTTTTTTTTTTCCCTCTTTCGGTGTATTTATTTTATTTTCGATTTTTTTATACTTTCCGAAGGGACGTAAAACGGTCGGGCGGCCGTTCAATTGCTGATCGGCGAACCCACCTGTTGACGGGACAGCATCCGACCCTCGCCGCCGTTTATTTACGCGAAAACGAGCTTTTCCGATATATATATTATGTTATGTACACCAACTATTTTATACCCGAAGACACGACCGAAACGACACGTCGAGGGGACGCTTTTTACGGCCGATTAAAATGCGAAAATAATCGCCTTCGATAATCACGAATCAATTAAGTGTACGTTTATACAATGTCTGTCATTTAATACAATAAGGGTTCTGTGCTCAGGATAATAATATAAAGTTGTACCTACGTTTTTATGGTAAAAAGAAAAAAAACCTTATCGATGTCGTTATACACTAGTTGTAGTAGTTGTAATAATGTATAATAGCATAATAGCCGTCTGTATCAATGCAGTTTATAATATTATAAAAAACTATTGAAAATAATATGATACTGTGGTCGAACGCAATATTTGTGGAGACATGAGACCGTATAGGTATCATCCATGTAGTTTAACAATATCAATATTTTTATACGATTCAGCAATTTAATATTTACATATTATTCATTATCAAGCCTGGGCATAAACGAGTTAAAAAGTTAAAGTCAAGTTAAAAGTAAAGTTAATTTTAACTTTTAAAAAATTAATTTTCATTCGGTTAAATTTGAACTTTAACTGATTTTTATTGATATATACTTAATAAATAACAAGTTACTTATGATCAAATCCAAGTTACGATAAATAATAAATATATTATAATTATTATTGATGATATGTGTTGCATAAACATTTACTTTTTATTATTTTAAACTATATTGCCGGATATTTATAAATTCAAAAATAAATAAATAAATAACTTAACCTAAGTTAGTAAGCTGATATAGTAAGTTTCCATATAACTTTTAACTTGATTGAGTTCAAAAAAAAATTAAGTTAACTATTAACTATAAAAGTTTCAAAATATATTCTATCCACTTAACTCAATTAAAAATTATCATTAACTTGTCCAGACTTTTTCATTATCGTCTTCAAGAGGTTTTAGCAGTTTAGGTGATACGCGTGCTGAAGAGGTTATTGCATTTCTTTTGCGCGTAAAAACTGAGTGAAACCGTCAAATAATAATTCAATATAATAGCTATACATCAAGACACATAACAATATATTATATTATAGTAAATTAAGTGTTTCCGTTTGGTCATTTTTCAATTAACACTGATGAGCGATAAAAGTTGTAGAGATTGACCTAATTTTGATAGGTACACAAACGCCTTGCTGCGTTTAAAATAATACCATCCACGATTTGTTTCAACTGCTAAGCATATTATTATAATATTTCAAAGGTCGATGGAACCCCGGTTTGCTGTCAGACGTACGAATTTAATATTTATCGTAATAGAAAAATAATATCGTTCATTGTCATAACAATATAAATAAATACTAAACCTATTGTAGGTATAAACGTATAACCTTAGTGGGACTAGAAGTAGTGGTACTCGGTAGACATGATACATGCTATATACCACACAGCAATTGAAAAATATTAATATTTCAAACAAAATAGTTTTAAAACGTTGTAAAATAGTTAGACGTTAAATTTTTCTCGAACACATGTATCACGAATCTATACATATTTTTCTAGTCGTACCTATATTATTATATTTTGTACGCGGTCAGGGAATTACAAGATGTAAGGCAACGACGATGTCATTCGTTACGATTTTCGCCGTTATTTGGCGAGTCAAAAGCCCCCGTCCAATCGAACCACTTCCCACGGCGGACGTACAATAATACCTATTATAATGTTATCATCGTCTAGAACGATCTGCCTATAATACTGTGTATTATATTATTATCTATACGTATCTATAAATCAGATCGGCAGCGAAGTAATAATATAATATTATTATTGAAAACGTTTTCGCGACCGACCCTGTGCGTTATCTCGAAACGAAAACGTCGACTGTGCCGGCGATGAAAATATAATAATTATATCGATACCGCAATCGGATATCATAGGAACGACCGCGGTTGAAAGGATGATCAGCGGCCGTGTGCTGTACGCGAATAACAACCGTTACGCGTTTGATATGGTATGAGGCTATAAGAGATAACGTTATTCTGAAATAACCACCATCCACCATCCCCACGCAACATACCACAAACAGACCACTCCGGTATTGCACCACCTTACTAAATATTTCACGGTGTAATTTATGGTTATGGGTAGTTTTAAGATGCGATCGGAAAGTGATAAGTTTGACAGAGAGGGAGCGGGTTTATTGAACGTAATCAACACCCGGTATTAACAAGACTTTGCAGCGCGCTACCCCGGGGGACCGCGATGATAAGAAAACCCTCGTTGATTAATAATAACTTGCCGGCAAACCTTTAATGGGACGCTATAACTTACGCGGTACACTGTAGAAATTTCAATAAAGACGTCGATATAATATAATAGCATATAATATTATGGGGGTAGCTATATAATAGGTATAATAATTTTTAGCCCGCGGGGCAATACGACCGATTATATTCGAACCTGGCAATATCACGATATTATAATACATTATTATACATAACTCTGTACCCACGTTTCGATGGTGTATACATACATTTATATATTTAGAAGACGAATGATATATTTATACATCGCACGGTATACGACTGATGTTACGCTTGAGACAATGTGCATATTAAAAACATTTCAACAGAGTAATATAACTATAAAAAGGTAACCTACCCAGAAATACTATTTGTTTTATACAGACTTCCAGGAATAATATGTCAATGACTGTAAATACGATGCTATGTTATGGTAGTTACACAAGTGCGATAATATTCTTACTATATCTATTTCCATCTTAAATAAAAGAACGTGTATTTTTTTCTAAAAAAAAACCCTTGAAAATTAATTGTTACCAAGTGCGGTGGATGGAGATTTTTTAAATAAAAATTTAGTTCTCTTGTTTTTACATTACACTACGGGTTACTATTAGTGGCATGGCGAACTTTCCATTTTTTAGAGGCTAGTGTATTGACTATTGATACTGTGACATTTACTGTCATATTTCATATTTGTAACTACATGTCGTAGTAAATACAAAAACACTAGTTATAGGTAGGTGCTGAATTATTTCCAATCGGCCACTACCCGCACCCACCCACTTCCCTAAATCAAAGGTGGTCATCTCTCGATCACTCCCATTGTCACGCTACTATAAATTCACTATTATTTCGTATTAAATAATCATTTAAAAAAAAACTGAAATGTGAAATAATTGAGAAATCACGGGTTTAAATGTTTATTGTTTGTATTTGTGTTTTCCCCTTAACGCATAGATCAAAATGTTACCCGGACATAAACTTGTATATAGAGGGGAGAGTAACCATACTCTTTGTTTGATAATTCATAAGGTCAGTAGAGCGGTAAAACAACTCTATTAATGTTATGAGTATAATAGAGGGTGTGTTATGGTCACTACTATATTATTGCCTTTAGTGATATCGATTTCTTACCTCAATAATAGTACTTTTGCGTTTTAATTTCCAAATTACAGTAATATAAAGTGTATCGATATAACATAAATACCGAGAAATTAATTTTACTATATAACAGTACGATCTGCAAAACAAAAAAATAACGGAAAATAATAATATTTAATACTTTTATTTACGGGATTTTATTACGAACATTAAAATGTTACCTTTTGTTAGGTATAACACCAAAATAAACTATAAACTGAGAATTAACTACTGATATGTACATAGAACGTCAAATGGCATACTTACTATAATATTAAATATTTTATTCTAAAAAAGTAAAAACACACATAAATAGCATTATAGAGTTAAAATGCTTAGTAATTTTATACTATACGCCGTACGGCTTATGTGAATATCGCAGACGTACCTTATGAGCATAATATTACATACGTGGTTGAGATCAGATGTGCTTAGAAGTTTTCAAATTTATGTTTACCTTATGAGCTGCGTGTACACAACCTTAGCTCATCCATTGTTCGACTTAAATAAATAACATTACTACGTATTTAAAATAATATTTTATTGCTGTATTTTACCTGTGATGAGATTTATTGAAATCACTATGCTTTTTGAAACGGAAATAATAAGAGGGACCAGTAGTTACATTGCGACGGTCGTAAAAAATGTCTTTTTATGTTTCGTATACTATATACCATTAACGGACAATGATAATAATATAGTTTGTGTTATGAACGCTATTTATAAATTATTATAGACTATAGTGGTATTATCAAGTCGTACGCGAAAAATGGCCGAGTACTTTTATGAAAAATTGCATTTTGGTACTCTGCAGCGCACTTGTGCTGCACGACATTAAAACAGACCTGCCTCCGGTTTTCTAATAAACTAGGGTCGAAAATAACCACGTTGGTAGGTACTTACTACTTACCTAAAAACATATTCGTTCGCATATTATAACAATATGTTAAAAATTACTCATTGCATTTACAATGTTGGGTTGTATATTAGTATACCTGATACTATAAACTTAATCTAAAAACCATATACATATAAATTATACATAAATACGTGGCTTGAAAGCATCTAAACATAATTTATTGTAAGTTATTATTCATTATAAACTATTTATAATGCTCTATGGGATAATGCATAAAATATACCAGCTACTATATATAATACTCCATAGCTATATATTTAACGTCCGACCAAAGTATAGTTTAATTATCCATATTATAATGTCGCGTCACTGTGTGTGTGTGTGTGTGTGGTTATTTTTTTTTTGTCGAACACGTGTTACTTATGGTTTTGTTCTGTGTTGAAGTATTATTAATATAATATACACACGCATGTCTCTGCTTTTATTACCTACCTATATATGACATGGGTCCTACATGGTTATATCGTTTCTAAGGGATCGACTTTGATGCAAGTAGAGATATTTTACCGTGACTGCTAATAATTATGGCGACATTTTTAAAATGTACCTACATAATATTATACACTCTTTTTTCCTGACTTAATTTCAGTAAAAAAAAAAATAACCGTTTTAATTAAATTAATTAATTCCAGACGATCGATAGGATAATATACCACTGACGTTAGTCAAAACAGCGAGCCTATAAAATATAATGTGCGATACTCACAACACATACGAGTGTACTAATGTACACGAGGTACAGTTATTATCATTAGTATATCATATAGAAGTCGAGGGAATGGCTATAATATGATATGCGCAGTTGTTCTTGGTCGCAGTGCGTTACGTACGCGCGTATATATTATAAACGTGCGAATGTGGGTGTGTGTGTGCGTGTGTATTTGGTACCATTCGCGGTATAGTCGACGCCGTCGTCGCCGTTAATAACACGACGAGAGCTCTTATAGTAACATTAAAATTAAAGGGGATCGGGCGCACTGCAACAGAGATCGTAGACGGCGAGAAGAGACGGTTGTTGTGGGTGTGCGCGCGAGGGGGTGGACGTGCAGGGGCCTTCTGTCTTTTGTTATAAGAGTCTAATAACGTTTTATTACCTTTCCGAAAACTTTGCCCGGCGTATTCTTAACACCTTCTAAAGAATCGTTAGCGTTACGTCACATTTCTTCATTTCGCCCCGCGCGCATTACGTATATACATATTGTATACGTCGTGTACATAGGAAAGGGGTAAAACGCGACTGGCGTGTGTCTGTGTGTTGTAACGCGGTTCCAGGGGGGTGAAGGGGGTGGGGTTGGCTGCGTCGTCACCTATAACACGCAGTAAATACACGCATATATATATATTTTTGTGGATGTGTATGTGTGTGCGTGTTGCACTACACCATAGTCGTAGTGTATATCTGTGTGTGTACAACAGTGTAGTGTTGCCCCTCAGCCGGTGAAAAGTTCTCGAGATACAACGTGCCCCAGACTCGGTGGTGGTGGAGGGGTTATCATATTATTGTCATGGGAGTGATACACGAGAGAGAGAGAGAGAGAGAGAGACCTCTTTTCCGCGTGTAATTCTTCCTGCAGCGGCTCGTCGCCGCCGTTGTGTGCGTGTGTTTTAATTAAATATCATCTTGACGGCGGCGCGGCTTGGAAATTTTTAGCTCCGATTCTCGTGTTTATGTCCTCCGCTCTTCATCGGCAGTCCGCGGGCGCAATATATATACATTACACGTATAAATATATATTATATATTATATATTATATGGATATATTTACGAGAGCACTTCGTCAGTACGTGTAGTGTGCGCGTGTATATACGTGGCGTCGGTGTTTGGTCTGCCGTCGTTATAAAAGGGGTAAGAGCCACAGGGGGGTGGAAGAGGCTGCGGAAAAATCGAGAACAACGATCTCACCACCACCGCCACTGCCGAAGTCGTGTTAACACAATGCGCGTGTTACTTCTAATTGGATACAATATCTACTACCACTACTGCTATATAGTACCTACAACTATAACTACCTACACTGCTCTCATGTCGTCTTCTCCCCGTCGTCGACCGACGGGTTATGGAAAACCCTGGTTTTATCGTATGGTTTTATTATATACGTACGAATATAACATTATATACGATAAGAGCACGCTATATAGTGACACCAGATATAGCGAGGCCTATGCCAGAGATTTTGAGTATGCTGCTGCAGGGTAAATCGGCGGTGGTTCAAACTGTTTTGCGGATTTATGGAGTGGTTTTGCGTATAGCGCAAGTGTATGTATTCCTCTACGTTACTAATACAATATAATATTATAAGCATTTTGTTTATTTATTATTATTATTATTATTATTATGAAATGGCATGAACCCAAAACAAATTTTGGATAGTAATCTTAAAGCTAAAGTACGGAATAGTATAAATAATAAAAACATCAATATAATGACATACAGGTAGATACATTTTATAAACACTGAATGGTTTAATACTCCCAATAGGATAACGACGCCACGACGAATCCTCATTCGCTAATCTCATCGTTCGTAAAATAGGAATATTCCGTAAATAATTCACAGAAAAAAAATTATGAAAGGGCTCTTCACACTATACGTGAATTAAATGTTATGATTTCTTGTTTGTTTGTGAATTGACAGGTGAGTAGATTTAACCATCAATGGGTTTTGATAAAAACGGTTTGGTTGAGCTCGTCTTTTAGCCAGCATGGCCAGGTGTTTTATATAATATTGAAAATATTTCTGTTGCTGTAATATTATTTTTAATAAAATATTTACAATCAGTTTCCAGACAGCATTTTGTAATGATAATAATATAATAGTATTATAATAACGTTATACCAATATTATTCGTTATTATAATGTTATAATAATATTATTAAACAACAATTGTTGTCCGGGGTTAAAATGTAGAGTAAAAAGACAACTATACGTAGGTATAACTGGTAATATGTTAAAATAAGTTAACATGTAAATATTTAACCTTTTTCTAAATTGGTGTGAAGTTTTCAAAGCGATATGTATATTATCGCATTGAACTATTGTATACCAAATATTAATTAGATAATTAATGATTAGTTCAATTAGCCATAACCACCGACCTATACTCAATATTGCTCTATCGAGTTCATGACACGATTTCCAGGACAGCCAAATACCAACTATTTAATTACAATATCACTTTCATAAGTTAATTTTTCCTGTATCATAATAATTAATCAAAATATGTTATTTATTTTAAATTATATATAACAATATAATTACGGCACAGCTTGGCTATCGAGTTGAAGGTCTATGTTTTCGGTATTATATGAGTTGGTATAGTTTGATGAAATTATAAATCAAACTACGATGTTAAATATTATAAGCTAGTAAATAATATACTATCAGGCTAATAATCTTTGCAATTGAAGCCTTAATGTTAATAAAAAAAAAAAAAAAATATATACTAAGTAAAGTGAGATATTATCGTATATAGATAATTTTATAGTTATTAAAGTTACTTTGATTGGTTACTACTAAACACCAGTTAAAGTAACCAAGAATGGATTATTCAGCAATAGTATTGGTATACTATTGCTATATACTAACACTAACTATTGTAACAACAAAACCCCACACATGGTTACACAACACGACACACTTAACGTCTGCACCCCATCTGAGGAAGTGATCGATAACTTCAGACATAGTTTAAGAGACTCCCAAAATCAACGCACTACCTACTTATATAGTTTTGCATGTGAACAAAAACAAAACACTCAGACCATCGTATTTTTTACGATAGTTTACCGCCGCGAGGAAATTGGACTGTTGCCAGCAATTTGCACGTAGAACGATAGAATCCGAATCACTGACCACTAGGCGCCTGAGATAATATTATACTCTACCGCACCTAACCTGGGCACAATGATTTAGTGACAGATGTGTATTCATGTCCTGTACGTGTTGAATATAAATATTTATAAAATATTGTGTATATGTAGGTACTATAAACGTAAATTAAACTTATTATAAATTATTAAAATTAATAGTATGGTGGTATTGTTAGTTGTCATTGGCTTTCGCAAGGCACATGCCGTTATGGAATTTTAAGTACGCCCAACACTCCAACAATCCGATTTGAAGAGCTCGTAAAATACTGACACAATTCAGTAGACCAAAGAAGATATTATTATGTAAAAATATATATATATATATATTATATATAATATTACCTACCTACTATAAACATTTCAGTAAATTACAAAATGTTAGTATGCACAATTCAGTAAGACTGCTGATGAGTACCAGCATTTCTGTAATTTCCACGATTTTCTAGATTCCCGAAATTTAAAGAGAAAAAAAATTATTTTTACAAACCCATAAACATGTAGAATTGAACATTACACAACAGTTCGTTAGATTTATCTGTACATTACTGCAGTATAGTACTCTTATAATTTAATACCAATAGAAACTTATTCTATATTATGTACACTCTAAAATCGTTATTACAATACGCTTTATATTATGTACTATTATACGATTGAAATAAATTGCAATTTGCAAAATAGATAGCCGCGAACATATGACCGTTCAGACAGAATATTATGCAAAATCGTTAACATCCGGACCAGAGCAATAACTCACGTGTTTTGGTAGTTTCAAAGTGAAGGGGGGAAAAAAACAACGAAATGAACTTATTATAAGATGCAGATTGCAATGACCGGGAAACCGGTGGTTTATTTGATAAGAACAAGCGTAATTAAAAAAGAAAGATTTATTAGTTTCCGGGCTGATGATCTCAACGGTCGTTTTTGCAATGTATATTTTTTAATTATTGCCAGAAGAGCAAATATGAGAATGAAACTACATTTTCGTTGTATTTTTTTTCTTCTCTTTCTCATCTCAAAATATAATTTAATACTGATGTTCGGCGTTCTCCCTCGATTCCGTTTTATTTATGGGTTTTACTTCTCGTATTTTTATTTATTTATTTTTATTTTGCCTTTTCTAAAATTTAATTTACTCGCGAGCTTTATCGCTCGTGAAACCACAAGAAAAAAAAAATGATGTATATATATATTTAAAAAAAAAATCATTCCGCGGTCACAGAAGATTTAATGTTTGCTTTTCATCTTAAACCGATCTGGCGCTGGCGTCCATAAAATATAACCTCGATAGGCAAAAATACAACGAACATTATAATAGTATTAGTATACTGTGTGTATACGATAACGAAATGAGAAGGATCGTTTTCCTTGATATCACTTTTTAATATCACGCTGCGTATTTTACTACAAATTATGTGCTACAAAAGGAAACTCTATACAGATTTATCTAAGTGCAATTGTCAAATAGTTATTCCGAGTGTCAAAAACAACAGTAAATAAATAATAATAAACGTATTTGAAGAATTAATAAATCATTCTCTTCGAAATTAATACGCACAGTAGGTATTTAATTTCAAAAATGCTTTTGCGATTGATCAAAAAAAAACTAATACTTTTCTATACTTATTTTATTTTTTTGAAATTCATTTTTATCAAAAGAATAACAATATTTCCCAAACATTTATTGTTAATCAACAAATAAATCAAAAGTACAAACGTTTGGGGTGCAATGCAAGTAAAATTATGCATAATTTGCAATGTGAGTTTTCAGGAAAATAATATTTCTGCGAAGAGCTAAAACGTGAAGAAAAAAGTGTATACATTAGTTCGGACAAATTATTCACTGCAGAACAAAAAACTCAAAATTAAATTTTTAAATCGAAATAATGGTTTTGTTTTATTTATGTGTATACTCAGTCATTCGAGGAAAAATGTTTTTTAACCTACAGAAATGTAAGTTACAATACAATGGCTTTAAATAATTATTTGATATGCTTTATACTGTTTATACAATAATATATAGGTATACGCACATTTTGTGTGTGCTACTATTATAATATTATACTCGTATAATATTGTTATAAATAAAATGATAAAAATTTTCGAGGAAAGTAGAACACAGCAGTGTTCTCGTTAATACATTAATTGAATTCGCCGAGTTGCACGAGATTTTATTTATTCCAACGATTATTCGATTCGAGTAGAGATAAATAAACACGTTATACGGCGGATAATATATAATATGAACATAAATAAATACTTGTTATTGTACCTATATATTATGTACCTATATAATATATTGTTATATAAACATTTAAAAGTATATACGTTTCCGTGTAGGTATAATATGTAATATCGTTACGACGTATAACAACATCATAATACAATACTATTATAAGACGTACGCATGACTCGTGTAGAAATTGTTATTTTATATAATACACGATAAACGCAAGACAAAACTGCATAGTTTAGTACATGCCACACCGGACGTTAAATTGTTGACAAACTCCAAGAGATCAAAAGCGATAGTACATAAAGGCGACTTCCGACAGCAATAAAAGATCCAACTAACCACGTATATAATATTGTCATCCACTAATGTTTAATTATTTAAAATGCGCATAATAATATTAAGTATTATTTAAAACAGTTTGCTTCCGATTCACGAAAAGTTGAGATTATATTATATTGGGTAATGTCGTATACAATGACAATAATAAATAAAATTATGCGCGATATTGCATACTATCATTGATAATTACTATTGTTTAGTAAGTCGCATACTTGTAGATTTCTATTAAGTATTGTATTTAATATGTGATATGAGATATAGGTATATCATCTACATTTTACAAATAATATATTTATGTATATTATGATAAAATCAGTCCAACTCGATGCGTACGTATGATTTTAATTTTATGATCTGAAGCACAGTAATATTTTTATAAACATTATTTATGAATATTTATTTATCCATTAAGACAGAATATTTAACAAACATATATTTTTTTAATTATTCACAGTTCGTTACATGAAACGCATGATGCATTTCTTTACTCATTGAAATTTTAAATTTTTATAAAATTTAAAATACAATGTTAGTAATCAATAAGAATAAAAGTTATAATATATTAATAATCAATAAACTTATACTTATACTATTATTTTGATTCAGATTGAAAAAATAAATATAAAATAGTGCTTTTGAAAAATTGGAAGTTGATAGTTATGTCATCGAGAAATATAAGGTTTGACAAATAAGGGTAAATACAAAATGTTAGAAATTAGAATATCAAATTTTTATTTTTATTCAACTTTCTAAAATAGGTATCCATTGATGATTAACATATTTAAAGTTCTACTAATATGTACAAAAAATACCTCTTTAAATTTTTATCCAGTGTTTATAATCTTCAATATAATATATCATATAAAATATAATAAAAGTGTTACTGTCTTATATTATTTGTTTACTTCATCTTCCTGAAAATAATAATAAAAAAAAATCAAATGACAAACGTAGCACGCAACTCGATATTTTTCAAAACCCGTTTAGTTGTGATATTGAGAAGTTACCTCCTACCCTTCAAATGGAAATGAGTGATTTACAAAGTAATGATGCACTGAAAATCAAATATCATGAAGAGACTTTAGTTGATTTTTATAAATTTCTCCCAGATATACAGTATCCAAATTTAAAAAAAATTGCAATTGAATATATATCTGTATTTGCTACGACTTATTTGTGCGAACAAACTTTTTCTAAAATGAAATACATCAAATCGAAATATAGAGCGGCCATGACTGACAAAAACTTGGAATCAATTTTGAAAATTGGAACTATCAACATACAACCTCAATTCGATCGAGTATTAGCAGAAAAACATCAATTTCATACTTCTCATTAAAAAAAAAAATTATTAAAATTACAATGTATGTATTATTATCATTTAAATTTATACCAATTATATTTAAGTATATTGTAGACAATATTTTATAAAAAGATTTAAAGTTAACTTATATTTGAATACCTATATTTTCATAAAATTAAAAATTATATGTGTTAATAAACTTTTGGCCCACTAAGAGCATTTGATATTTTTTGTGCCCTTCAATAAAAAGTTTGGAGATCCCTGTTATAAAGTGTTAAAAACTCATTAATTATATTTACTATAAATCAACTGTATAAACTATTGATACACAATTATTATTGTTATATGTTCCATTAAAATAATTTATTGATCGAATTTGAATTTTTTTCATCTGATAACAAGAAAACATCATAATATATAAAAGACCGTAGCACTTATATTCGTGCCAGACGTGTGGCCTAAATAGCTCAATTGTATAATAATTGATAAGTCTTTGGAACACATTAATAAATCGTAAAGATTGTGTGATGTAAAAATTCATCAAAATACTGGATTTCGATTTGGCAAGATAAATTGCAAGATATAAACCATAAATGAATAAAACCGTTTCTTTAAATATATTTGTTTACGACGAGTACTTATAGAAAATGTACTCGATGTTCCTATAACGGTGAAGTCTTTGTGCGATGCATCATATCTTTACCCCTTTACATATTTGAAATATATTTATGAACGTAGATTAATACTTTAGATAACCACCGTTTTCTATAATGTACCTACCTTTATTCTGGTTGAACATAGGTCATATAAACGATTACTATTTTAGTTACGACGAGCATAATTATAATATTATCTACGCTGTAATAATGTGGCTTGTAACTAGAAATGATATTATGCAATAAACATTCGACGTACCTAACTACTAAAATTTTATATAATATACTACATCTCCTGGCATAACATTGTAGGCCAAGTGTACCTACATTGTGTACAGTCGTATTAGTGGACATCATCACGAGCACATTAGTTTTTTTTATTTTTTTCAGTATCTTTGGAGCAGATCCAGCCGGCTAGAAATTTAAATAATTTCAAATAATGTCAAACCAAAATAGCCCAAACGTCTATGATAAATTTACCAGAAGGAAATTATTTCGGCCATAATTTACCGGTGATTAAAAATTGTGTACGTTTTTCAATTGAAAGACGTTCAAGTGCCATTATAGTATAATATCATATTGTTCTAATAATGGTTTGCCTATACGCAAAACGAATGGTTTTCTATGCTTCATACAAGATGTGCTGTATAGTTAAATCGAAACGCACAATATATTATATTCGGTACGCTCCTAAAATGTTCAGAAATATACCCAATATTATTGTGTGGAAATAACAGCGATTGCGCATGACGCGGTCCAGGGATTTAACATTATTACCTAGGTATGATAATATTGTATTATATTATAATTACAATACAATTTTCCTGCACTGTACAGTACGATATCGTTATAATTATATTAAACATGCGCGCCCGGTATCTTATAAATCGGTGGTAAATATTTTCGCTACCGCACTATATATACCACTGTCGTGTACCTCTACCCCTGTAATGGGACCGGACGCACTTTCGGTCAACTTTTTCGGTTTACAGATCGTTATAAATGATTATATCACCGGGGAGCTGTAATTGCGTTGCGTCCGCCGGACCGTCATGTACGTATATCATAATATAATATATATTTATATACTAAGCGTACGCGAAATATTATAAAATATTCCCTATAATAACACCTTTTGTCTTAGGGGGACGTTTAATCCTGGCTCGGACAGCGCGCGTCCCTTATGGTAAACTGAATCCCTTCGTCGGCCGGCGTACGTGTGTGCGTGCGCGCGTGCGTGTGCATATACATGTGCACGCGATATAATGTGTGTGTGTGTGTGTGTGGGTGTGTGTGTGTGGGTGTGCGGGTGTGCGGATGTGTGTTTGTGCGAGTGTGGTGCGTTCACATATTATGTAGAAAGCGGCGAAGGGAGTTATATGTACGTATATATGCGTAGTCGGCGGAGGCGGCGGTCGCTGGACACGCAGAGTAGTGGGTTAAAAATAAAAGGGACTAATCCATACGTCATATCCGTTATCTTTGTTTCATTGTGTAACCCTTTTTATGAAGCCGATCCCTTAGAAGGGTGTGGGTGGTGGGTGGTAGGGTAAAAAAAGGTCGGAATCGGCCGACTGTAAAGACGGGGTAGAGATATTTTTCGGTGCTGAATATATCAAAACATTTTTAGCCATCGGGACAAAAGAGGGGTAATTATACTTATTTCTCACCCCTTCGCCCGTATATCGTCGTTTTTTTTTTTGCCCACATACGCGTTTCTTTCATCTGTGCCTTTTTTGAAATTTTTTTTTTGTTTCAACTTTTCATATTAAAAAAAGAGAGATATACGCGCATACACACACATATATAAAGGGATGATATTTCATCCGTCTATAAATACCGGACGGGTCATCCGGATATTATTTATGAATTTTTTTCTCATCCTCCCTTTCCGTGCCTTCCTGTTTCTCCATCTCATTGGTATGCTCTGGCCGTTTCCGGGGTCAGTGTGTATAATTACATATCGCCAGGCGCTTCTGGCTGCTCTCAATCCACAAAACTCTTTCTCTCCGCTCTCTCTCCCTCTATCTATCTATATTTATATATATATATATATGATATACATAATCTATATGCCCGATGGTTAACACACCAGTGAAATATATACATAAGCACACCTATAGTATTGATGATTCGTCAACAACTATCGTCCAAACTCAACCTATCCATTTTTATAGAACAATATTATTGTTAATCGAATAAGAAAGCATATATTATTATTATTCATAATATGTTGTTTTATAAATTAGCCAGATTAGAGAACTCTTGAATAACATAAAGAACTGTTCTTACCTAGTGTTAATGCACAACATTAGACAGTAATCTATCAATATTAGGTAAACGCTATCAAAGCCATAGTTAAGATTTTTTTTTTTTTAATTTTTAATTCGTTATAACTGACGCATTTTCTTAGGTAATGATTTTATGCAAACCCAACTGGATGTTTCCACGTATTATTTTGGTATATTAAATTATTTTAGTTCTAAGCTTTTATTTTGTTTTATTTTTTGTTTTCATTAAAGCTCGTTAAATGAGAATTATTGTTCATTTTAGACGTTCAACAAACAAACAAACAAAAAAAGTAGTGAAAAGTCCTTCGTAGTATATCATCACAAATCCAGTACGTGAAACAGAGATTTGAAATGTAACTTGAGGTTTACCAGGAGGTCGGTAAGTTTAAAAAAAACCCGTTTAGAAAAAAAAATGAAACTCGACTGAAGTATAAAATATAAAACCTTGTCGAAAAAGGTCTGTGTGACATTCCGATGTGACGGTCAAAAGGATACCTGGGATATATTAAACGGGAGATAATTCCGCAGCCCCACGGGATCCCGAAGGCCTTCGGAGAGAAATGGCTGGAAATTCCCGAGCACACATGTATCATAACCCCCGAAAAGTTTTCCAGGCGGTGGTCGCGTCGGCGGCGGTGACACGATATACTACACCGTGCAGTCGAGGGGTATAATGGGCACGAAAAGATGATGCTCGTACATATATTATTACTATACAAGAGACCGGTGGTGTTGGCGGCAGGAGGGTTCGTAGGGGGCGGGAAAACATTTCGAGGAGACATTCGGAAAGTATGTGGGCCCCGGGTAATTTCAAGTAATTAAGAAAGGTAGTTTATATTAATTAAGGGCGTTAATAAGTTAATAATAATTAGAGCCTGGGAGGCGTCCGCTGAACGCTTGGTACGTATATATATTTAAAATTTTTTTTTATTCTGCCACCACCCCGAAACATAAAAAACCGGCGAAAATATACAAAACCTGGTTCAATATATCATGCTTTAAGTTTTCAAGACCCCCGTGAATTTGTGTTGGCTCTAAATAAAAAGTTATGCCGTTTCACAACTCGGATTTATTATGTCCCGGTGTTGTTTGTTGCACTTTTTTGCCGGAATTACGGACACCCGGTGGCGGAATGGCTCTAAAATCTAATTAAGACGCGAAATATAATAATTTTTAATAATCGTTAGCAGCGCGCGCGTATTTTTTCTCGCCTCGTTTCACAAATCATAGATCATAGTGCGTCTGCGAAATTCGGACACAACAGCGCCAGAAACGACATCGCTCCAGCGCAACACGAATAAAATAATGGATATATAACACCGTCGGATGCTTTTCCATGCTCGCTAGTTGCTATAATGGTTGTTGTTTTCTTTAACTGCCGACTGCCATCACATTTGTTTATAAATCCGCTAAAATATACTAAACATCGGCCGTTCCTTATTACAATACTAAAATATAGTGGGCTTTGATAAGCCACACGCAAAAGTAAAAAAAAAAATTCAACTTTGTAAGTCATAACAACAAAACACATCGACTTTTTATAAAATAAACAACGTTTTAAAAGAAATAATATAATTCTGTGTAAAAATATTGCGTAATGACGATTTATAGTTTTTATTTTATGTTTTGTTGTTCAGTTGTTGCATTAATATGTTAATGAATCGTTTTTTTTTTCTTCTGAAAATTCGGAGATAAAATTAAAAAATACTTAAATGATTAATGTCCGTTGAAATATTATCAAAATAATTAACTATTATTAATAATTCATAGCTATCAAGTCGAAAAAAACGTTTGGTTAAAGCTATATACATTTTATAAAAGAATAAATTAACTGAGCTGAACTACGTTTAATGATAAAGTATTAGATTTATTTTATATTGAACACCATTTACAAAATATATTACATATTATACTAAAACATAATGACCTAAAATCATATAATTGGTTATATTTCACAAAAAATGTTGAAGGTATACACTATACAAGTAGGTTCTATACATTGAATGATAACTTATTAAATTCCATAAATTATATGGACATTCGTCTACATTATATGAATTCAAATTAAAAACTCTTCAAATAATAATATAACATTTAATTTGCTTTATTAAATTAATTAACCTCTATAATAATATTATATTATTAAAGTTTCAATGTGTATTATTAAAATAAGTAACAATACAAATAATTTATTAAAATTATAGATGAAGTCTTGAGATAAAAAAGTTTTAATTTTTTTCCTCGAATTTCTTTTTTAAGATGCATATTTTTGGTCCATAAATGATCTTAATTAGATTGGTAGAATTGAGTTAAGTAAATTAATTAATTCCAAACTTTAACATAACTATCTTTGGAATCAAAATATTTCCATTAAAAGATACCTGCGATTACAAAGAGAACTTTTTAACTCCAAAAATATGTTGAAATACATTAGCATTGTCCAATAAGAAAATAACAAAAAAAATTAAATTGAAAAAAAAACTTGAAAATAAAATGATTCTTTGACTATTCAATTATAACAACAGAGATACAATAACGAATGAATTTAGTGTAGTGGATATAAATAAATTATAAAATAATAATAATATACCTATATGGACCATGATTTCTGTCTACGGATACTTATTTTTGTGCGCCGCCCCGCATATGATACATTGATACATTATGGTATTTTGAAAAGGTCAACTTGCAATATACAACTAAATGCATTATATTTGTTAACAATAACAATTTCAATACGATAAATTGGAAACAAAAATTAATAATATGATTATAACGGCGCGGCGTTATAAATAGGCTATTTAGCTACACGACTGTTGTGGGTCAATTAATCCGGTATCTAAAAGTAATTGAAATGTGTGAAAATAATGTATTGATATTCGATTTCTTAATAGCCTATAATAATATGCAAACTTAATTTGTATAACGGGTTCACTGTAAATTATAAAGAGTGTTGGACAACCAACTCTGAAGTTTGTGTGAATCGCTATTAAAATTTTAAATCATTGATGTCTTTAGATAAACTTTTACGAATTCAAATGAATGTTTGCAAAAATAAACAAATACGAAATAGTAAGACTTAACTTTTAACTGTTTTGTTGAAATGTGTACCTATATAATATTAGACGCCTAGTAATGATTATCAGGGTTGGAAAAAAATGTATATAATTTGCCGGCACGAAGCCGACGGGAAATCGAGTGGCTTGCGAAGTATTTCGTTTAGTAAATGCGCCATATACGTATTTTATCTGAAAATGTTCTTGATACGATGAGATGTATAAATGATCGAGTGCGAACGGTTCAAACGAATTTCTCGCCGACGGTTCACTATAGAACAATAATAAATTGTATTCGCGGACGCGTGAATAAATAATAAACGTCAGAACAGTGTAAAACTGTAAAATGAATAACCTAGGAGGTGTACCCTATATTTATATATATAACTTAATCGCGTATAATATTATAGTGATTATACCGATAAATTATCCTACGAGACGAGAAATTGAAGCGAGACTGAATTTATAGTCCGTTAAATTTAATTAAAAACCGTTGTTCGCGAATGTGGAAAATTCGCGTCGTTTTATGCGCGCGCATATTATTATTATTATGCAACCGAACAACAATGACAGCAATTGACAAATTACCGAATTGTCGAATTGAGAGAACTCGCGTCTTCACAAACTAATTACGATAAACAGCGACGAGCAGTGCTGTTGGAGGTGATTAATTAAAATTATTACAAGTCATATTATATATGCGATGAACGTCCTCTATATTATGAGGTGGACGGTGAGACGGACGGATTCAGATGTAGAGTTTCCGGTTTCTCCACAAATCGTCAATCATAATATCGCACAAGGGGGCGATTATACGTTGTGGTTCGATATGAAAATTATTAAAATTTTGGAATATTACGACAAGATATGATACGCTATATGAGTAGATAACTCAACTACATTACCACCACTGCGTATGAGTGTTTTTGACGAGATTAATATAAAAACAAAACTTACGAAAAAAGTATGAGTAATAGTCGGTGTGATGGCGAATATTAATTATTATTGTAGCGTCCCACAACAGTTTTAGGACGAATATATTTTTTTAAATTATTTGATGATCGTCTTATAAAAAATATTTCATGTGTAACTCTTTTACCCCACCACAAGAAATGTTTTAATTGGGGTTCAAAATTAATCAAAAAGTAGTTTCGTTATTTAACCGTATATAAATATATAATATTGTAATGTTATAATTTTTGATGAATAAATTAAATTAATATAATAGTAGACGTATCAACAAATGTCACAAAGAACGAAACTCGAAGATCGCTATTAATTTAAATTAAATTTTGTAAGCTGATAACCAAACATTAAAAATATATTTCAAATAAAATGTATTTTATCTACAGTCAAAAAATACTTTAAATGCATTTAACATAAAATATGTTTGACGAGGCGATCATAAAATTTTAAAAATTTTATCATCCTACAAATACTGTGCTCGATATAGAAAATATGAATATGTCCAGGGTAATGTAGTGCAACAATTTATCGCGACTGTGATAATATGATTTGCTATAAATGTCATAATACAGCTAAGCTACAGCACACTGCAATACAATAATGCGCCGTTATTGGATTTGACTGAGGTTTTTTTTCATTTACAATTATTATTATTTTCGTCGTCGTCGTAATAAAATCGAGTGGTTTCGCTTGAAATTTTTTTCGGAGTCACAATATTGCGGTGTATTATTATTATAATATGCTATATCAGCGCGTCGGATTATTTAAAACTGCGGAAGCCATTAACGATTCAAAAGTCATCGTCAAACGCGCTCCCCGTTACGAAAGTTTTCTCATATATGCGCGCGGGCGGTCGGTCGGGTATTCTTTCCACCCCCCTCCCACCGATCGGCAATACGGTCGACGTCGGAAAAACCGGGATGCCAAACTTTTATTGAGTGATAAAAAAAATAAAAGGAGGAGGAAATATTATTATTTTTTGTTGAATATTATTATTATTTATCGTCTCGTAGTCTGCACGATATTGTGTATAATAATAATGTCATATTTTCTGTTCACCCACACCCCACCCTTATTCTGTACGATCAGCCGAAATCGTGGCCGACGAGACGCCGTTCAATTTAATCGCTCCGGGGCACCAAAATACTCGCGCCACGTTTTACTGTCGCGCCACTGTCCCTATCGTTATACTATTTATATTAAGGTGCATCATACGTTCGTTTAATATAATATTATTATCATAATCCTATCTGTAGCCACCCGACAAAGCGCCACTTTTTCCACTTTGCTGCAGCGGTGGTGGGGTGGCACGCCAAGATAAAAAATATTTTAAAAAACCGTACTCCTCCCGCAAGGAAACGGAGATGAAATTACCTCTCAAGCCACTACCGCCAATCGGCCGTCCGGTACGTCATAATTTTTTCGAGTTTGTATTATCAGGGGTGACTCCGTGAATTGGCCGAACCGGGCGATTGTGGCCTTGAACACGGTTTCCTGGGGGGCGTGGCATACGTAATCTATGATAAAAGTAAACAGTGGAAACAACCCGACCCCGCGCAGAATACCCTGCCTATTAGGCGGAAACGGTTTTTCAATACGGGTATAACATCATGTCAGTGTTACGGAAACAGTTTTATTGTTTGGACTTCAGATCATAGGTAAACACTTCACCCATCAGCTGATCGAGTTTCGCTTCTATATTGTTCTATGGTATTATAGTATCCATAAATTATGTTTGTACACTATATTGCGGAATGACATTTTTTCAAAAACCATGTAATAATTATTCGAAAAAAAACATAGCAAACCGTAGCTAATATTACTGAACAGGACGTATAATGCTTGAAGTATAATTAATCATAGTAGTATTGAACGATCGGTTATAATAATTTTGCATATTACCAACCTTGTGAACAGTACGTTTTATACAATAATAATAATTGCGTTTAATTACATAATAATATTATTATTATTATTATTATTATGTATCCATAAGCCTGTCCGCAACAGAGACAAAGTAACGTTTCGGCCGAACAATTTAAAATTAAATTCTCGTTAAACATTAACTGTGTGACTCGCGTATTATACACGTTTATATGTATTATTATATAGGTACGTACGCACTATAATATAATAGTAAAATATCAGGTGCATAATAATAATAATCCCAGACCGCTTTCCCCGAACTTGCTTTAACCACAGAGTTCCATAAAACTTGTTTTTACATTTTCTTTGAAAAGTTTCTCGTAAAAGAAAAAAAACGCTTTGCTAGGTACTCAGAATTTCCATCGTTTTAAATTTTTAACGCACGTAAACATACAATATAGTCTTATAAATAAATAAACAATTACATGCATACGACCGATATCGTTTTTCCCGGAAAATTTTCCATTTATAAACGTCATATTTTCTGTATAAATTAGATATTATAGCCCGGAGCGCGTACTTCACGGTTTGTCTATAATTAGATGAGTTTTCCCGGGCTCGAATTTTCCACGAATCTCGTTTTGATACGGCATAGAACACTGAACCGATCCAGTGGCTGACACGTGGTTGTCCGTCACAGAACACGGTACCGACTTAACGTGAATGGAAATAATTCTAATTGTACGGTATGGTTTGATTCTATTATTTTATTTTATTTCACAAATAAAATGTACTTGGTTCGCCCGAGCTATACCTACATAATATGGAAAGTTCGTGTTTCAAAAAATATTATTCCATAGATGTTAGATTCTGAACGGAAGATAAAAAACAATTAAATAGATTTAGATGTATAGATTTTACAATTTTGTAATGATTATTTATATTTGTTTTTATTTACAATAATCTCCTTATCTAATATTACGTTATTTATTTTAAAATGTATACAGACTAAGGACATTGGGCTTGCTTATATTAAAATTTAAAACGAATTAAATAAGGTCAGTGTACGTTGATATTGTCACAATTTCGATTTTCTTTTAATCACAATTTATTATTAATAAAAATATTAAACATTTAATTAATTTGATTCTGATCCAACCCTACCAAAACCACTGAACTACAACAAAAGAGTATGGGCTTAGGTCCCTAATAAATAATCAGCATTAGCTATTCTACCGAGAGTATATATTATTACTGCGGACGGATAATAAAGCTGATGTTAGTCGTATTCTGTGTACCCTACACGAGAAGGGCAATCGAAAGTACAACGCGTTGAATATTGTTATTAAATAAAACAAAACAATATGATATACCTTCATAACCACTTACATTTTAACGTATTGTTTAATCGCAAATAAGTATTGTACGTTAATAATAATCTAACTCTTACTTGGTCATCGTATAGAGATCATCTAGCACATTACAACATATTATTGTATTATATATGGACGCCATGTTTTGAGCCCCAAAACTAGACGACTTACAACTTCCGAACACTGCTATTGGAACACATTCTGTAAACATCGATGACATACGAGTCACGCTATGTCTCACCGTCTCAATAAAACATTGCAGCCGTCTTAATTCTTAATAAGTTATATATTAAATAGTTACGAGTGGATCTGTGTGCTAACGCCTATCCAGTTATAGAATACCTAGCGAATAGACAATAAATAAATTTAATTTCCGGTCAGAAGAGTTTCTTAGAGCTGCACGATAGTATCGAAGAAACACAATAATAATTTTTAGTTTTACTGTTTTGACTCTTTATCGTAATATCAATATCCTTTTTTTTTTTATTCAATTAACAAAAAAAAATTTTTTTATTGTCATTCATCATAGTTTCAATGTTTAATATTATTATCTTTATTAGCTATATTTTGTATACAAATTTTAAAGACATAAATACATATTAATAAAATGTTTATACTGGGTGATTCTTTTATCAAACAACACTCGTTATTTCAAAAAGTGTAAAATGTTTTGAAAATATTTTTTTACATAGTTTCAAGTCGCTTATAAAACAATGTTTTTCTTAAAAAATTATATTTTTAAATATTTTTTATCATTCAAAAAAGTAAAAAACTTAAAAAATTATAGAGATAAAAAATATTTAAAAATATAATTTTTAAGAAAAACGGTGTTTTATAAGTGACTTGAAACTATGAAAAAAAATATTTTCAAAAAAAATGTACACTTTTTGAAATAATGAGTGTTCTTTGATATAAGTTAATTTTTTTTTTATTGAATAAAATGTAGTATATATTTACAATCTGTATTTACAAATTATACAATAGATAAATTTATTGAGAGCTTATACTTTACTGAAAGGAAGGGGACAACACCCATTGATGTAACCCCACCACAGATATAAAATACAGATATTTTATATCTGTGAACCCCACGAAATGTATAAGGGCCGGTTCAAGCCAAAATAGTGCACTAGGCTAAATCAAATTTTTCCGCCTTTAAAATAATAATATAATCACCGTTTTGAAAATGTCACCCTTTTACTTTAGTGCCGCCCTATGCGTGGGCCTATGTTGCCTACCCCTTGAGTCGGTGCCTGTATAAGTTAAATCAACTATTCGTTTTTAAGATGTATGTACAACATTTATGAGTTTCCAAATTATTATTATTTTAAATGCTTGCATGCTGAAACATTTAATTTTATTTATTATTAATGGATTAAAATAGGTAATTTTAGGTTGACTTCACTTAGTTTGGCTCCATTTACCAACTAAATTTATATACCTACGTATAATATATTTCAACTTCGCTTTGAAAAGCTGTTTAATATATTTCACGGCTCCGATACAGGTTCTCTAGCTCCAAAAATAACTTTTGTGAGACGACTTACATAATATTATTGTTGTAACAAGGTTTTGTTAAATATTTTTGACACATTGTTATTAGATTTTTTTAATTTATAATTTTATAAATAAGAATCTATACTGGACAGAAAATGTCCTGTTAGAGAAATATTTCTTATTGGACAGAGATCAGCGATCACCTAAGCATTACCACAATCATATTCATGATTTATGATAAACAATATAATGATATAACAAATCGTATTGAATAAACATTGTATTTAAACATTCACTAGAAAGTAGAAATATCAAAGTGTCAACAGTTTTTCGACGCATAAGTGCATAATGCAAATTACTAAGAATAACATCAGCTACCTCCCATATAGCCCCATGTTAGGATCCATGACGTAACGAACCTATACGTTATACAAAAGTCCAATTAGGTTGTATAATAATCATAATAAGATTTTTAAACAATATTTAAAAATTTCCTGAATTCTGTGTAATATTATAATATTATAATAAATGTATTATTGTACGTGATAATAAATAATATCGTTAAAAACAATGACCTATTGGCTTTTGTATTCAAAAGCCAAACAATAATAATTTGGCCATGTCGAACTTTGTTAATGTATTCACACGTTTGAACCGAAAAATAATCTTTCTACGCTGCCTATATCAAGATTGTCGCATTTTAAACCTACCTATATAATATAGTATAACCAAGTAACAAAAACCGTGTTGTTTTACTGACCCCGTTTTTTAAATGTCATACATTATTTTCAGGTAAAAATAAAAATGGACACAAATTACCTCTTATACTTTAATACGTAATAATATATCAACCTTATCTTTATGCAAATACGTTGCATGAGCAATCTAATTTTATGGCAAACAAATTATTACTTTTATATCGACACACATATGTGTTATTAAAATAAAATAAACTTCTCTAGTGTGTAATAATACGGCTGTATATCGTATATATTATTATATGAATAGTATTGAAAAAATCGATCTTATTCGCTCGAATAAGACTATACATATGTTTAATTAGGCGCTCACGAATAATTCGAATAATGTCTTCCAGCTGACAATCGAATTGTCTCCCGTAATTTTTTTTTTTAAAGGTTACTCGAATTGCCTCCCGATTTCAAAAATATAATTTACCTGAACTGCATCCTATTTTAGATAGTGAATATCTTGTACTGGAATCGCCTCCGATAACTATAATTAATCAATTTCTAACCTTACATTATAGTAAATATTAATAAATTAAATAAATTGAGTCAATGTCGATTGATTTAATTTAAATTAAGGTTGAGAAATATTTAAATAAACGGAATAATATCAGAATAAATATTTTGAAAGTCAATTAAAACCAGTGTTGAGTTTATCTAGATAAATATTTTTTTATCTTTTATCTTATCTAGATAAATAGAGAATATTAATTTACACAGCTATCTAAGATAAAAATCACCGTTATCTAGATAAATTTATCCAGATAATTTAATTTATTAAGCGGCTTTTATTTATTATAATTTATATGTAAACAATTAAGTACCTAATCTATAAATAGTAGGTAGTATTTACTAATAACTATCGTCATTTTCGATAACACACTACTACTGTTGTTCTCACAGATATATACTAATACTAGATAGTCGTCTTCGAATATACCACCACATATTAAGCTGAAACGACGCCATATGCAAAGAAGACCACTCGATAAACAAACTTTATCAATATTAGACTATTATCAATATAATATTATATTGATAATAATAAATTAGTCTATGTGATAACGTTTGTTTATCGAGTACTATTCTTTGCATATGGCGGGGTGTTTCACTGATAACGAGAAGACGGCTATCTAGTATTAGTATATATCTGTGGTTATTCTATATTGCTACGAGCTTACGGAGAATGCCATAAACCAATATAAAAAAATTTATCCGATAATTTATATAAATAATAAAAAAAAAATGTTCATCTTTATCTTTATCTTTATCGGCTCAACACCGATTAAAACAGCAGTAATAATTAATAATAATGAAAAATAATATATAATCAGTACATATCTACCTAATATTTAAAAAGTTAATAAAAATGTAAGTTGGTTATATTATATCTTATGTTAGTTACCGTCTACCGAGGTCTGATTTTATTTTCCAGTACTTTTGCCGTTCATTTTACTTTTTGTGGCTGTCCAAATTATTTTTGTTTCCATTTTGGAAGATCTAATGATCTGAATGATTTGATTTTAATACATTCAACATTCTTTAAATATTAGGGTGAGTTGATGAAAAATTTAACTTTATCAAATCCTACGCAAATTAAAATTGTTTTCCCTTTTTCACTAATAACATTCATTTTTATAAAATGATGTACGTATAAACGTGTTATTTATGGTAACAGTTGAAACTGACTATATGTTGAACTGGTGATGATGGACTAATCTTTAACTGATAATCATCGACAAGATTATTGCATTCAACAGATAAATTCGTCTGGGAGTTATTGTATTTTTTAAAAAATTATATTTTTGAACATTACGAAAATCTATTGTAATAATCGATAGTACACGTAAAACTGTCGATATATTAATTAATTTTCTATAGGTATGCTATGGCTATTCGTGTAGTCAGTTTGAACCTCCGAAAACACAAGACACCCGGAGGAAATTCGAGTGAAAAAAAGGTCACAACCTAAATTTGGGAGGCAATTCGAGTGTCACTATATAATTTCATCATTATTTTACGTGTTTCGAAACCCTATGAAATTGGTGGGTATAATTAATTGTGTATGAATGATTACTTCATATATTATATTAAATACTAGGTAATTAAAATAAAATGTTGAACGGTTCCATTTGATAAATTTATTTATCTTCTGTTGTCTTAATATCTGGATAAAATTATTTATTCATAAGCTCTTAAAACGATTTCTTACCCGCATAGGCCTCCATCTAACTAACGCATAATTACAGCTAATTATTGTGCGTTCAAAATAATCGATTTTATATTGTTTTTTCAATATAAGATTATAGTTTTAGATATTGTAAGGATATTATTTAGGACACAAAAGCTTTTATTTGATAGTCAAAAAAAAAAAATTAAAACAAGTTATGAGCATTTTAAAATTGTAGTTTTTTAAAAAAACTTAAAATTAATAAAAGTTGATTCATAACTAAATCAATAAAATACTGCGAAAGGCCCCATGTATGATATTATGCATTCAAATTTTATAATACATAAATTCGCTAAAATATTTAAAATAACAGAGCAAATTATAAACGTAAAATTTAAATTTAAATTTAAAAGCATACTTCAAGCATAAAATTCCCCATGTTTTGTGTAAGACTATGGCAAGATAATATCATATGACAATATGTACTTATTGAGTTTATATCTTCAGTTTTCTACCCCCAACCCTACAAAGGTCCTAGCTACCCCTGTACGTGTATGTATAATATGTAATATATAGGTACACAAGACGTACAATCGGTAGTCTAATTGGCAAACGTAATCCATATTATGCCTATATATTTATGAATTATTATTATAATTATTATAATAGGATTGTTGGGCAAGTATAATAAGGGGCAGTGTACGACTGCTGTAGAGAGACGGTTTTCTATACCGGACAAACAAAACAGCGCCAATGTTGTGTTCTATATGTGTGTGTGGGTACATTTTTATGGGAAAGCTTTTTATAGTTTGCGGGGGATCGGGTTCATTTCCGTTTATACGTATGGTAAATAACAAAACAATAGTTTTGCATCTAACGCGGACGTATTCGTGTTTTGTTTTTTGTTCGTTTTTTATTTCGTTATTGTTTTTCGTCATTGTGATTGCCGTTTCGGTTGTGTGTACCTATATATACGATTGCATAAATCGGACGCGATATAACGATATTAGGTGTAATTATGTTTATCAACGGCACAGCGTTAACCCACATAACTATTGTGTTATGAAGTTAAATTTTATAAATTTAATCATCAAGGGAGAGGAAATTTCCAGAAACGTACAAAATTTAAAAATGGATGCCATTCGAACCTTTGATATAGAATCCATGACAATAATAATAATAGAATTGAAAATATTATGAGGATATTATGTAAGATATCTAATGATATATTATGTATTTAAATTTTGAATATTTTGACATTTGGAATTTTTCAATACTCTAATATCATATGCACCTACGTGGAAATTGGAATACAGCCAATATACTTCCATAGTAATATAATATACCTTTACGAATTGCGAGTTATGACGCAGTAGAAATATTGTTTTTATTTTTTTTTTTTTTAAATCCTTCATCAAAAATTTTGATTTTTTAAGTACTCGTATGTTTGTACGTATCTTAACGTCGACAATATGCTTATATCTATAATAATACTCTGTAATTGACAGCAGTTACAGTATAGTCACCATTTAGGGATAATATTTACGTGTGAACGTGTGTTTTGTGTACATAACGCGCACACTCAGCCAATCGGAACGATTACTCGAAATCCAATTCAATATAACACCTAGGAAAACTGTTGCAGCAGCTGACAACACCTGTGGGGTATAATCGGGTACCCCGGGTATTTATTCATCCGGATTATGATTTATCATCAAAAATAATGTTTATTAATATAAATTATTACTTTTTTCATGTTGTATAGCCGGTACGAGTTTGTAGTAACGTCGCGTGTCGAGTCATAACTAAAAAAAAAATATTAGAAAATCACATCACAAAATCATCGTATCAAACATAATCAACTAGATATTTTAAAAGATTAATCGTGTTTTTTTTTTATCTAAATTGCATTGCGCATTCCATCAACAATTGTAATACCTATGTCCTGTCCTGTAGCTACCTATAGGTTAGGTTTATATATAAATGTGTGTATCATGTTAAAATTATTATATAATAATATTATGAACTACGAGCGTAAATTATTTTCTCGATATTATTTTTACAGCTATGTGCGCAGTATTAAAAAACAGTTTGCTATAATTTTTATAAACTAATTTAGGTACCTTTTTTTTTTTTAAGAAAATTATAATTTATGCTTTTACGGAAGTACGCGTACAGAACTCTCCTTTTAGTGCTGTGTTTGCTTTTGAGCACGCGCCGTGCATATATGATAAATTTAAAAAGGGATAATTATATTTTTTTTACACACAAAACCATGAATAATTCTCTAAAGGAATTTCGGATAAGACCGCACACAATGGTAATATGTAAATTTCAGACGTTCGAGTGAAATAATTTACGCACACTGCACCGTACGTATATATACCATATATATATATATATATTTCGAATAACGAATGGTTTCGTTTTCGTTTTCTGCAGCACCATCATCCACGTGTACACCCGTATTATATATTACAGCGGATGTATTCGTAAAACGGGAATAACAATAATAACAATAATAATAATAATAATAATAATAATAATAATAATTGTATAATAATTTAGTATATAATATATTGTATCTATTTACTACTCGACGACAACGTGATGTTGTTATATTTCGCGAATGGGCGACTACTATTATCGTAATAAAATAATAATATAATATTTATGTATAGGGTACTCACACCGAGTGCCAATAAATCGGTTCGGTGTTATTGTCGAGTATTGATCCGAATTAAATCTCCCTTTACCACCCCCCCCCCCCCCCCCATTGCCATGTCACATTAAAGACTACAATCAACGGGCATGCATGGGGAAAGAAAGACCCTTAATCAACAAACCCTCATTGTTGTCGGATGCCTTCAGAGAGCTTTTCAAAGATCAATAATATATGCAAATGTCCCTTTACGTCCTGCCGTCGTCCCACCTCCGCCACCACCACCGCCGCCGTCGTCCTGCACTCCCCCGGGCCCATCACACGCCGTTCGGCAGAAAAGGATTGAGGTTATGTTCAAATATTAATAACCATATACGGAACCGGGGTGGGAGAGCCTATATAACGCGGTAGCCCTCCTTGTCGCCGCCGCGGATTCCGGCACCCCAATAAAATTCGATGTAATATATTATTATGATTATATATATATATAATGTGTTCCTTGCCCCCACCGAACGCGAACCGATGACGGGACGCGAGTTTTGCACTCGGAAACTTGCACGCGAAAAACAATATCGTCACGCTCTCGGGGTTGTGTATATTATTATTATAAATAATAATATTATACTGCAGGCGTGACCCGCGTACAGTCTCTAATCTTTTTGGACGCTGTGCGGTTTCCCTTCTTTTTTTTTTTTTTTGCCGTTTCCGTAAACAAAACGAGATACTTTATTGTTCCGTTTGTTTGTGTTTTACGAGTACCTACCGTGTTTTTCCGTACAACGTGTACACGTACCCGCGGTATTACGCGTTATCAAAGAGAAAAATAATAATAATATATTGTCGATTGTTGTTGAAAACTGCAGCACTTTTCGGACGATGAGCACTCGCAGTTTTAATGATCATCGACCGTGGCACATACTTGTAAATCGCTCTTTTAGTTTCGTTTTCAAACGCCATGTCGACAAGACTCCTCCGGCGCGAACGAGTGGGAAAACGTGCCTTGCCGCGTACCCAGTGCGGTTTTTTAAACGAAAAATCCATCGTTTTCATCAAACACTATAATATCATGTAATACAATATTATTATACAACGACAACAGTGTGAAACGTATTATAATAATAAATAATAACAAATAGCGATAACAATACGCCGCCCACACAAACTTCTAAATGTGTATACAGCAGCCGATTGAGTGTAGATTTGGAACGTGACAATAACGTCTATTTAGATATAAGGTAGATATAAGATCGACGAAACTCGTAAAATAACTACTACCCATGTTGAATTAATAAAATACTATCAGGAAATTCGTTACTTGTAATCGGTGACCATGTCCCCTTAAAATCAGGATCGGTGATAAAAAAAAGAAATTTGTTTTATCAAACCGATCAATTTGACCGATCAACCGGTCACACTTTTTTATGACCATCTCCAATGGACGGTTACAATTGATAATTACCTCTTCTAATATTGCCTCTCCTATAATTGATGCACATTTTATCAATATTAATTTAACAAACAATTATTATAAGAGGTAATTATACATCTTACCACCGGTTAATTTTTTGTAGTTACCGCGGCTCACTATTAATCTGTCACCGATTTAATCTAACGAACTTGTGGATTGTCTTATAATATTATTATAGAACGTTTTAAATTAAATTTCCATAGTCAATCCTTCTGCGATTTCGGTATTACACACTTGTCCGTACTTACTACAACAGCTATAGCTGTATTTTTTTTTATCGCACGTTGTAGGTATACCAAGTAAGTGGCTGGTGTACTTACTGCAGCGATGTAGATTACACGCCGCCGACTTCTCCGAGAATACGTTTTCATATAATAAATAACACCGTCGTATATTATATAGGTAGTGTGAAATTTAATGAAATCTTAACGGCTGTCATAAAAATACCATCGAATTCCTTTGGCATTATAACGCGCCGCGCGTAATAAACATTTTCGGCCCATTAACCGTAAAGTTTAACCGTCGAGTAAAATAATACTTTATAATATGGCTGCTCGGTGTTTTCTGTTCGTCTAATTCAATTTCGATGTTGTCGGAGTTTCGGATTATGTTCGAATGGGATTTATCCTGTGGTAGGTAAGTAACGTATTAACCATTATATTAGATTTTATTTCTTCACTCGATAAAACCAACTAAAAATCGAAATTAAAATATACTTTTAATTTAAATCTATTAGAGTTATCTAATAATAATAATAATAGTGTATGTAAAACAAATAATTGTTAAATTGCGTGAAACAAATATAAGGTACACGACCTTAGGGTTTGAAGGTTTGGGTGAATTTTTACATGAAAATATAATAATATGCTGTCACGTTGTTTGAAATATTAAAATACACCACAACCATAAAATGCATACCAGTTGTTAGCGACTTGGCGATAATGTGAACGTCTGCGTTACGAATTTATGTAGATGCTGGACAAGACCACATTTGGTACGGAATAATATATAGCATTTGCATCAATTTATAATAATTGTTTTAATAGATATTGGACTTAAAATAAATTAATATTTACAATTTGAAAACTAAATCCTGTCATAATGCAAATAACATATTCATATTATGTAATAATATGACGTGTCTTAACTCCTGATCATATCTATAACGACGTGTTCCGTGGATCAGTCATGTGTCGTCATATATTTTGAAATATTTATCGATACGCATTGCACAGAACAATATATTATATGATATTATATTAGGTATACGCGTAAGTTTTTGCTCAGCGCCCAAAAACAAAACAAAAAAAACTATGGAAACCCATGGAAAATGTCTGTGAAAATGTCATACTCTGGTCGTTTTCCGTGTGTATAACTGCGGCGTGATGCGATGTTTCACGGGCCACGACTTATCTTCGAACTTTTCGTAAAGTTATAATATAATGTTCTGAGAAAATAAAAAAGACTTAAAAAATAATATATATAATATGAGCGGGAAGAGAGGCTGTTGCAGGATAACACGAGCGCCGGGGACACGCCGTGGGATTTTATTATAACTGCACGTAGGGATTAATAGTAATAAAAACCGAGGGAAACTCTTAGGAGCTAAAAAAAAAAGAAACACAACTCGGGCCATATTGTCTCACCAAATTAGGTATACCCATACACCTCCCGCCCCGCCACCCACCCGCTGTCCCTTCCTGTTTACTTTTTCATATTTCCATTCCGACGCGATCATTTATATTAATGCGCTCTATCAATGGCTCCCTGGATCGTCGTATCTTTACACGCCGCACCACCGACCCCCCACACCCGACGGCCTATCCCGTCACCGTATAACCGAAGGGTCGTCGTTGCGAATATACATATTTGTGTATATATATAAGTATATTATATTTGTATTGTTGTTTTTTTTTTTTAACTCCCGTCGTCCGTCCTATGCCATTATTATTACCCGGAGACATTAAGAGCTGCAGGCAATTCGAAAAGTTTAAAGGTGATCCGGTCCGATCTCATCAACGAGTTTTATTATTTAGCCGTTATGCGTCCCCCCGACCACCACCGAGTGGAAGGAGACCGACAACGTATACCTCCGCCGTCGTGGCAGTACATAAATACATGTATATATATATATTATATATACGCGTGTACGGAAACGCTTTTTTGTTTTACCCTTCAGTTAATGTTGTTGTTTTTTTCGTCGGTTTATTTATTTATTTATTTGTTTTGACATCGAGAAACGCAAATGTAAACGGCCTCAGTCCGCCGTAATGCCGTAATGTTATATAGTATATAGGTGCCTGTACTGCAGTTACAGTGAAACCTCGATAACTCGAACGTCTAAAAGTCGAATTTTCGATAACTCGAAGGAATATCTTCGCCCCTGAATTTCAATAAGTGAACACAATTTTTCTATAGCTCGAATTTTTTTTCACCCCCAACCGATTTCAGTTATCGATGTTATACTGTAATAGCGTTATACCTATTGTACCTATAATTAGCGTTATTAGTCTTCTCATCAAGTTATCACACAAATGAATGATATTTTGTACGGTAGACACGAGGCGGTCTTTTGATATTATTATTATTAATCAATAAAAAAATATATCCAAAATATCCAATAATAAACACACAACGTATAATACAACTTTTTGTTTTCAACTTACCTACGTCACGAACATATCTATACCATATCTAGCTACCTAATCAAGTGCATAAATGCAAACAATATTTGCACAACATTGTGCATGACATACCTATACTATATAATATAGTTACTTCAACTTTCGATTTTATTTTAACCTATCCTAGTATTTCCAACACCCTTGAAAAATGATATGTATGCCGGGAAAACCTCGAACGGTGAATATACAAAAATATATTATACAAACATTCGTGCAGACCTAAGTGTGCAGCAACGAATGCGTCTTATAACGAAATGAGAAAAACGAAACAGCGTACAACTGCAGACATATTTTTACATGCTATAAAAAATAATGGAGCAATAACAATAACGATTAGCGAAAAACTTTGCTAATCGAGTACATAATGTAATTTCACAAATTACTGTCAATCGATTCTGTGGGCGAACCCTGCAGGGGGAGAGGACCGACACCAGCAGCAGCAGCTTCAATCAATTACCGCAACAGTGTCATTATTTTAATCGAACCGATTAAAAAGGAAATCGGTTGCGGTGTTGGCGGCGTCTCGTCGTTTTGCCTCTTTTAATAACTGCAATAAGACATAAAAATTAATACGAGTTCTTATTGCGGCGTCGTTGGGCGGCGGGCTGTGTCGAACGAGAGATTAAACATTAGCCTCTCGATATATATATATTATATGAATGTAGATATTCGAAGACGCGACGCGATCAACAAGCGTACATATTTAATTTTACGACGTTTCACATTATATATTATTATTATAATTATTAATAACGTATTTCTGAATACACAATACAAGCGCGCGTTATGATATATTATTACAACCGTTTAACGGGTGACAGGGGAAAAAAGTTTTCGTTCAATCTATTTCGGCACCACTCACGATTGTGGGATTTCGATCGAAAATAAAACATTTATCAACCAGACGTCTGCAGCGCCAACGCTTCAATTTATTTTGAAATCGTCTCAAATTCGAGACAAGTCGAATTTTCTACTTCGCGAGTCACGCGCACAAACGGCACGTTTCACTGCACAATCGCCGAACCCAAAGTCTAATAGGTAGCTACTAATATATTATTATATTATAATATCCGTTTCGTTAAAACGTGTATTTTCGTCGTTTATTATTTTCATAAGTGTCTCAGTACTCAGTGTCTGTAATGTAAAAAATAAATATTTTCCAAAGTCAATAACATAATCTCATTATGTATATACCAGCTATTGCGTATATATTCATACAAACTGATAGCGATCGTACACAACAAATTAATTGCTAGGAAATCGTTGACGGAAAAAATGAAAAGTTGCTCTAAGCCACGCAGTCGAGTGATTTCGTTTTGAATTTGTTAGCCGTTGAAATATTATTTGTTAATTTTGCTGATAAAGTCATTTTAACCTTCATTTTGTTTCTAACATATCAAACCGACCATTGCAGGTTTTGTCTTTGGAGTATAATAATATAATATGTTCACTGTATTGCGGTTGTAGAGTCTACCTATACACATGATATTATACTCGTAATGCAGCGATACCCTGATAATATAATTTATATTCCGGAGATGGAATTTTCAATGGGTCCGAAACGTTAGAAACAAAGTTAAGTTGTGGGAAATATCAGAAAAATAGGAATAAATGATTTTTGTTTTTTTTTTTCCTTTCAGTCAAAAGTTTATACGTACACAATATATTATTATTATACATTTATTTATAATATCATTCAGGAGACGAATTTTGGGGACGAGACGGATGAAAAGTAATTTAAAGTCAAAGAACCTCCAGAAAAATTGGCAATAAAGATGCTTTCACCTTTTAACCACTTCAAAAAGTAATTTTCAGTTGATTTTTATTTTTACTATTATATCCATTACAATTATAATATACTATTATATAGGTATATAATATATTTAAAAAAAAGTAATTTAAATTATTTCCACGAGCAATATTCTATATACCACTTTTATTAAAGTCAACGGACTTTAATGTATTTTAATTCTTCGCGTTTCAATTTTAAACACAAAATATATCATGACATAATGTCGTAATGACACACGAAAAAAAAAATCGGAGCACTTAAGCATGAATCGTATATCATATTTTTTATACGTTTTAATCGCATGGTGATGGGAAAAAATATTAATTTTAGAATGTGACATGAATTATTATGTTTGAGTTTGATCAAACATTAATTTATAGAATACATAAATATAATGTTCTATACCCGTCAAACACATTTTGATCTATATTGCTTGTATTATCTATTATTAAATGAAAGTCATAATTTTATGATTGCATAAAATTAAATATTTTGTGGATAAAAATGTCAATAACATAAAATTTTACTTTTGGCTTATTGCTCATAATTAAAACGGTATGAGTGTGAGTCATAATAAAGAATCCGCGGTCACTTCTTCTAAAATTAAATTAATATAATATACCATCGCAGAAAAATATAGAATGGTACCTATATTAAACAACAAACTAAAAAAAAATTAATCATTTTTTAAATAGGTAGGTATAATAATAATATAAATGTATACAAAACGAGCATTATATACTTTTAAACCATTTATATATGTCACATTATAATATTATTATCGTATAATAGGTGTCAACGAAAATAGAGAAACAGACTATTGATTTTATAATACGCTTGTTTTTACATTAAATAATAATATTATATTACACATACATTATACACTTATAGCTATTATTTGAAATATATTCATATTCTAATACTTTAATTTTAATATATACATATTTTCTAATAATTATTTACAACGTTATAAATTATTTCAATATTGCATTCAAGCGCTTTAAGCCTATACAAAAATAGCACATAATTGTTAGGTATTACGTGAGATTAGGTTGTCATATTATATATGTATATTGCTATCGTTTCTTTATATCAAACGTGAAATACATATTACTATCATTCAATCATCATTTTAAAATGTAGGTAGGGAACGTTTTAAGTTCCGTGACAACCATAGTTTCACTATATACAAAGTTATGTCCTAGTAACCAATTTTCACGACTCTGACAGACTTCACGGCCAGTCTACGCATAAAACGCTATGCGTGGTAACTATATCATGTCCTCGCGACGAATAATTCCGACGATGGTGATATAAGTCACACCGTTTTTGCGAATATTTAACTATATATATATTATTATTGGATAAGTCGCATATAGCCCCAACCGTTATAATATTATAATAACGAGGAAATTCTGGAGCGGCAAACGTTTTGCAGAACGAACGCCAACGTTTGAAACGTTGAAAACGTAGAAATTCGCGAGCGCTTGGTTTAGTGCGGTATTTTGTTTAACCGTGGTCGTGGTGTAATACATAAAACAAAATTAATCATGAATTGTGATAACGATAACGGCAATAGTATAAACAAAAACAACCACGGTTCTGGTTACTAGAACGAAACAGACCAAACGCTGGAACATGGGCGTTTGCAATGTTTGCAAACGTTTACAGCTTCGTTTAGCAACCGGACGTTCCGAATTTATCCGTTATCAAACGTTTGCAACGTTTGCCGCTCCTGAATTTCCTCCTTGATTAACGAATAAGGTAACCTGCATGATATTGGTACACGTTGGCGCGTGAATGGCTTTTCGGACCGCAGTGTTTACAGGTGACGGTACTAAATAATTGGTTTTCTGTTTATATTTATTATAATATTATCATGTTGATATCGCGCGAGCGTAAAGTACATCATCATAAAATAATTTTATAAACCGTCCGAGTGGATTCGATCACCTGCAGCGCTGCAGATGAATCACTCACGTGACAACCACCACACAATATGATCGTATAATATTATACTACAATCGGTTGTCTGCTTTAGCGGTTCATGAGCACATGTATAATGGATACGTGTGGTGCTCTGCGACAGCTCGAGACTGTGCGGCGCTCACACCGATGCTCCTATATGTACTCGTATATCGGACAGAGGCGTCACGCCGCACAATGGAGACGTTCGGTTTTGATAGTTTTTGTGTTTGTTTTGTTTTTTTTTTTATTTCACTATCTCTTTCTCTCTCTCTCTATCATCTTTCCCGAGGGGTCGCACCTCCGGCCTTTCCATTAACCGGCGACGGTGCATTGTCCCTTAATAGAACCTGGCATTGTTGTAGAAGAAAAACGAGTGTGTACGGGGGAAGAGTGCGCGGACGGAGGTGTGGACGAGAGAGCGGACGAAAAACACTGACAAAAAAAGTGCCCATATTTTTGTTTCACCGAGCGCGTTAGTGTGTGCGTGTGATCGTGTGTGTGTATGCGAGGGCGAGCGAGTGGGTAGGGCGACTCCAAACCGTACGTGTGTTGTGTGCGGAAGAATCCATTTCTCACTTGTCCCTGAAACAAACCCTGTCCATACCAATAAGGACGATGTCATTTATCAAAGATTCCCAGCCGCGTTCTGTCCTCCGCCCCGCCGATGCGTATATATATATATATATATTTATATTATACACCGCCCACAGCTATATATGCTCCGCGTGTATACACACATGTACGATATATATATATATATATATGTATACACCGGGCACGCACACGACACGCGCGTCTGTCAAAATGCGTTCGATGTCCTCCACGCTCGTACATCACCTGCTCTTCTTCTGCACCGGGACTGCACTGCAGAGCTGACCGGCGGCGTGGGATTCTATTTCTCTCGCACTCGCCCCTCTCCGTCACTGTCTATATCCATCTATCTGCAGCAGTCCTCTCCGCAAACATTTATATGATTAAAAATCATTGCGTTTCTATTTGTCATCGGCTCGCCGGATATTTCTTTTCCGAGACTCTGCAACCGTCGTCGCCGCCACCGCCACAACTCCCCCTCTCGGCCGTTTTTAATAAATGTTCGGCGAGCGATATTTCCGAACGGTCGAAGGCGGGGGCGGCGGTGTTATTGTTATCACTTGCGCGTGCGGTGAGGCGGTGGCCGTGGATCCGATATAAATATTATACTCGCGACTTTGAGAAACGAAGCGAAACGAATTTTTGCGTTAGCAATATCGTCGAAAATTTAACGTGCTGAAAAGGGGTGCTCTAGATATATCGCATACAGGTATATAGATGTAAGTGTATGTCCCTGGCGGCGCAAAACGTTGTTGTTAAAATGTGTATAATGCACCTATTGAATCTCGTTGGCACGATAAGATATTGATGTAAGTTCGATAAAGATCGACACACGAATAATGGCTTCAATTGAAGGTCACTCGGTAATATTGGGTTGATACTATAGTTCATACCTACGCAAAATTCTGTCGATAGAATTAATAATGCAGCTATATATCGTTGTTCAGTTTTCATTTTGAACGTTATAATGTGTCATTTTATAGCAGTCTCGTTATATCATAATTTCTTGCACGTTCGAAAGGAAATATATTTTTTAGGTGTTAATCGAAAATAAGTTTCAAATACAATTTCTATATAGAATGTTATAGATGCTGCAAAACTTTGTATTATTTGACAAACTTATTTATATATCATACTTGTATTTTACTCGCATAACTAATATCGAAGTAAACATTTAATAAGTTTTCGAGTTTTCAACAACAATTGAGCTGAAACGTGAAAACACTAACCGAAATTCAACTGTAAAGTGTCATTTTTGAATAACGTTACCCCTCTGAACAATTTGTTTGACTCATAATATTATGTAATTCGATTATATTGGTACGTATCTGAATGATTCAAACCGAGTTTGGATACAATCCCAAGGGGGAATTATTAATTAAAGTTAACCCATACTTTATGGGCCCGAAATTCTACAACATATATTATTAGATACTACAATATGAAAAAACAACTTTCACATACATGGTGTATTACTTTATGGTTGACGCTCAAATGTTTCTATAAAATTAACTTATCAAATATAACAATAATCTTACAATAAATTACAATAACCACGATAATTGTATTATCAGTGTACAATGTATATAATAATATTATACAATTTAGTAATATTTATGTATTCTTTTTGTTTTGTTTTTTTTACTCCTTTTACTTAAGTCGTCCTGTATATTTATCTTATTTTATATGTATTAACTAAATATTATACTAATCGAGTATGGGTAAAATACAATGTAAATATTTGTTTTCAAAAAAAAAATGTTCAATGGAACTATAATGTAGTTTTAATTCGGCAAAAGTTGTTGGTGACTTTAAATGTTGAAGTATTTTAGTAACGGATGCTTATGTAATCATTTTAAATTATTGCACACCATTGTATATAATACGACGTACCTAAAAGGACCGGATTCCTTATATTCTAAATTCTAATTATATACTCGTATAATATAACAAATGATTGTCATTTGGGTTATGTTAAGAACGTGTATAACGTGTGTTGGTTGAATTTGTCATATTATTATGCTCGTGTAATTATATTTGGTTTATTACGAACACTGTGTGATTGAACCTATAGCAGTAAAACCTTTGCTAAGTGCACGCGTTCCGGAGGAGTGAGGAATCACGTGGTTTGTAACAATTTTAGAAACAATGGGGATGTGGTAGGTACCTTTACAGCTCGAGAGAATATAATATATCGTCAACAAAAGAAAGTGTGGTATTACCATTATCATTTTGTGTGCGTTAAATATCATTACTATTATAATTACTATTCCATATATATTAATCCCGGTGACTTTGTTAATACACAAGAAATTTTTATTATTTCGCAGAAAGTAAACTAAATTAAATCCAGCCGGTATGATACTATTCTTTGCGGCATTATTAATGCGTACCTATGTCTCAGTTACTACAAAAATCGAATTATTTCCAAAGAAGGTTTCAGGAGAAATGATTAAGAATTCTTTGACATCGTAACAATATTATTATTAATAACAAAAAAGAAATACGTACCTAATCACTAATGTGGTTTTCGTGAATATGAATTTCTGAAAAAATTGTACTCCAACTGAATAATCCATATTAAGGTGGTTTCACACGAAGCGATTGTTCGCGCAGCGAACATGATTTTAAATGGCCGCGAACATTCGCTTAAAATTAAACAGATTAAGTCACGGTATTCACACAGAAACAATCGCTTGGATATAAGTGGCAAACAATCGCAAGAAATCGGTCTTGTTTAATTTTAGGCGAACATTCGCTGCGGGCGACTAAAATCAAACATATTGCTTTGAATGACTGGATTGATACACGCTGCACTATTTTCGGCGCGAATGATATCGTTATTTTGAAATTATTTACGAATTGGATTATCATTTACCCAAATATATATTTTCATCTCGGAAATAAAACCATTTTATTAATGCGACGGGTATTATTCGATATAAATTATATCATATAATTGAAAAAGTAGTTGCGTCACAGCAAATATTACATATACATGTAATAATTGAAATATTATGTTTGATTATTAAATATTGTACAACCGTAACTCATAATATTGCGTTTTATGTAAATTGTAGTTTATTTTAAAAAAAATTAAGCCATACTAAAACTATAGGTACCTAAATTTTTACTGAATCCAACCCGCAGTCACTGTCAAAATATCCTCAGCTGTAGCGCGCAAATTCCCACCGATGTTTATGATAATAAGCCCCCTTTTCTGTGGACAAACCATAATTTCGTGAATGCAGTTCTTCGACCCCTAAACGCAATGCGTGGCCAATATTATAATTTTCTAACGCAAAGAGAACCGCAGGACTGTATTCTTTGATGGCCCACAATCAAGTTCGGTTACCTGGTCCTACCCACCTCACCTCACCTAAAGATATTAATCCGAGCATCGGTCAGTGTCTTCTATTCTCGTACAAACCACCACCGGCCTTCGGGAGAAAACACGTTTACAAAATTGTGCACGAGCCCGTCCCGACGACGCTAGCCCGCGATAATCCCTACCTACTCGAAAATCGTATCACATAGGATGTAATAATTTCTTTCGCGAAACACACAGGTCACATGGGCGGAAATCCACTATTAACCAATTCCAATTCAACCCCACCAACCCCCTCCCCTAAATAATAAAATAACTTTTAGGTTTATACTTGAGCGGTATAGGTATAACTAAAAATAAGAATTTAATAAATAATTGTTGTGCCATATAACATATTATGTTAAAAAATGTAGATACATTCGGATTTACAAATATAACAAACATGTCAAGTGCTTAAGTGTTTGGAAAATCAATAATTCGGGTCTGTCTATCAGTATTCATTTCTTAAGAAAATCACGAACTAAAATCGAGTTAAAATTGAATTTTGTATATTTATTCCACGTACCTAAATCATCAAAATATATCATTATGTCAAATGTTTCCGTTCAAGACAAGAAGTGTTCAGATATCAAATTGCTATCCAAGACTGAGACGGTGCAAATGGTCTTTGACGATCTCCGGCCTATTCGACCGAAACCACTCCAGAGTTGTGATTTTCACCGATTGTCGCTGCACCATAGATTTACTTCATTGCTTAATTTGGCCTCACGTGCAAATTGCGCGGCCGAAGCACCTACAGAGGTCTGTTAGAAATCCATGCCTAACTTGATGGTACAAGCTGTGGTCGGACGCAGGTCAAATATACAGAAACCGTCGGAAGGCAGCGATGTACATAGTTTTCCGGTGGACAAGAGATTTAGATATGTCTTTACACGATATGGACTTGCGTGAAAATTCCTTGGCCGAAGCACCTACAGCGGCTAGTTGGAAATCCATGCCTGACTTGACGGTACGGACTGTCGACGATGTCCATAGTTTGCCGGTGGACAAGAGATGTGCGTCTTTACGTAATATGGAAATCTGTCGGGCGATGCTCCCGAAATTAGATTGTCGTTCGTTACGTCCGCGAAGTTTCCAGTTTCAACCGTGGATTCGCCATCACGAGCTGAATCGTCTGTTTGGCATTAATGTCACCTGCCAATGCAGACGACGACTGCAGCTGTATCGAGACGCCGTTGCCACCGGTAGAAGACGAAGTAACGGATACAATCACCAGCAGTGACCACAGTAACGCGGGGACGGACTTAGCGGTAACAACGGTCATGGACCTGGCGGTAACAACGGTCACACCTAGAGCTAGGCGTCCGTGCCGTTCACTTTGGAACCGGACAAAGCGGTTCGTCAGACGTATGTTCTGTTGTGGTGCGATCGACCGCGCAGACGAATAAGGTTTTATTATATACATTTTGGGCACCAAACGCCCCCTCCCCTTCTCCCACAGCGCTCGTGTAGTCCTTTCCACGCGTGTTTAATTCACTGTACCGCCGCCGACTCTTCGCCGCGTGTTTGGTTTTTCCGCGTCGACCTCGCTGTATCACCCCGTAAATAATTATAAATTGTGGCTATGATGACCTATAATAATGTAAATTGTATATTATGTAAAATGTAAATTGGGGGACGGAGTGGCCGAGCGGTCTATAGCGTCGTTTGCGACGCAGTGGACGACGGCTCGATTCCTCGGTCGCGGGCGGCATTTTTCTTCAGCCGAGTCACGGCGGCTGTTGAGAATTGCCACCATCCTCCACTCGGGCATGGCAGATACCTACGGGTGCCCACTTGAAAATTCTACCAAACACAAAAAAAACGTGTGTTCCCCCCTACCGTCCCAAAAAAATACAATACCTACAGCTATAATTGCCTTAGTTGCCGGGCTTAAGACCAATAAAAAAAAATTTTAATTGTATATTATGTAAAATGTAAAATTTAAACTGTATATTATGTAAAATGTAAATAATTGTATATTATCATTGAGTATAGATAGATCTATACTCAATGATATTATGTAAAATATATATTGTATCTGTAAATGTATTTGAATAAAATTGTGTGTTATATTATATGTTATATTACATAATATTTGGTTTTTATTTGATAATATTATTAATGAAATATAATATGTCAACACACTTGTGTAAAATTAATTAATGCAGCTTGTGGAAATTCTAGATTCAACGTGTATGTGTGGTGCGTCATAGTACACAGATATAAGTTAATAATATGGTTAATAGGCTGAAAAATAAATACATATATCTATGTATAAAATGTCAATATTCGACTAAATTGGGATTAGGAGTAATGTTATGGTCACATATAGTCACTATTTCATATGACACAATTGTTTCAGATTATATTATAATTTGTAACCATAAAAAATTGTGCAATTAATTTATGCTCTCTCCTCTCAAAAAAAAAAAAATGCTT